>NC_142872.1:122260000-122412500 GCF_051225735.1 Oryctolagus cuniculus
GTGCAGCCCACATTCCATATCATAGAGCCCAGGTTCAAGTCCCTGTTCCACTTCCTATCCACCTTCCTGCTAATGCATTCCCTGGGAAGCATCAGATGATGGCTAAAGTATTTGAATCTCTGCCACCCACAGGAGATCAGATCTCAATCTGGTTTCCTGGTTTAGGCCTGACTTATTCCCATATATTGTAGGAATTTGAGGTTGAACCAGTAGATTATATATCTCTCTCTCTCTTCCCACCCCACCCCATCCCCTGGCTTTCAACTAAATAAATGGTCTCCCCTAAGCAACAGGAATAAATTAGGACCTTCCCTGGCCAATCCGTGCACCAGTCCTTCCTAAGCACGCCCTTGTTACTTGAGTCCCCCTGTCCCAGGATCCACCATTCAAAAGCTACCACCATAATCCGATGTTGCCAGCATCACCTCTTATGCTTCATTCCAACTTCAATCCTTTTCAGTATTTTCCCATTGCTTATAGCTTCAAATGAATACATGTGCTCTTCGAGTTTGTACAAGTCCCCTGACTTAAATTCTCTGTTCCCCTCTGCTGTCCAGCAAATGCTGGCAATTTTTGTTCTTTATTTCCCTCTGCCTCTTTTTCCATCCAGTCTTCATCAGTAGGATTCTCCTCCACTTCATAATTCAAGTTCACTTTTCTCCACCCCATTAAAGCTCACCTTGAATGTGACCTCCACCAGAAATCCTGCCTGGATAGTGGAGAATCAGGGAAGAAAATATTCCCACCCAAAGCCAAATGTTAACCCCCTCCATTTATTGGTGTTCTACATTATTTGCGATAAACAGAGAAAATAAAGTGAGGGAAGAAATTACGGTGTTTATAGATGCAATCTTTTCCACGTTTTAACCTGTAAGTGTCCTGTGGATGGAATTCATGCCTTCTGCATGTTCCAGACTCTACCATCTGCATTAGCACGTGTGCATGTTGATAATACAATATCTATGATAGTGAAGGCTTTCAAGTAATTAATGAACACAGCTTCTGCATGTTTCAAAATAACGTTATCCACAATGGGACCTAAGGGCTCATAGCTGACAGAAAACCTGGATGTTTTCTGACCTCGGAGGCATGTTTCAATCTCACAAGTGTTTGTAGGCTGGGCAATTCTGGCGCTGGGTGCCCCTTGTAAAGTGTGCCTGTCCATTTCTCACCTTGCAGCCCAAGCTGCTCCCTCTTGTGGCCGAGCTGAGGGAGCGTGCGCAGGAGTGGAGTGTGTGCCCGCGGAGTGGAGTGTGTGAAAGACTTGGTCTTCCTCCGGAAGACAAACGCAAAGATGCAAGGTAGGCTCGTCTTCAACTCCGTTATCACGTTTGGGTTCATCAGCTTTGGGAAGTCTCTCGGTGGAATCAGAGAGTCAGAAAATGCCCACCGTAGTTCTCAGCAACCCCAGCCTGCTTTATGCCGAGAGCCTGCAGCCCTGCCCCGCGCCCTGCTCCTCGCTGGGGAGCGCAGCCAAGTTGAAAAGGAAGGAGACGGCAGGCAGTTCGGGTCATTAGAAAGAACTACCAAAAAGCGCTCCGAAAACGGACAATTAATTTCGGCTGTCAAAACAGATACTGGAGGAGCCCAGTTAGATTTCAAGCATTTTTCTCTCCACCAGCAAACCCAGGGCTTCGCCGGTGACAAGAGATGGAGCAGATTCTGAGGATGTTTGGAGATGATCTTACATGGTGGTCAATACTGCCACGGGCTCTGCCATCAGATTGCCTGGCGTGGGTCCCAGCGGTGCCCTTAGCTGACTGTAGCCACAGCGTTTTATTTACCCTCTCTGCACCTCGATTTTCTTATCTGTAAATTGGGCCTAGTTCAAGTAGAAAGGAGGAAGTGGGGAGGGGTGGGATGCTTGAAGAGCCTTTAGTACTAAGTACTTAGTACTAAGTACTACTTTCATTGCTGGTGGTGACATTACACACACAGTGTTCTGCTTCTCTTGGAAGGCAGAGAGTTCCATTTGTTCACTGGTTCCCTCTTGCTGGATGGCTAGTGCTGTTCCCAAATTTCAGACACGTTTTTGCAGATCAGTTCCTCTGGGGAACACTCAGTGGTAAGCAGCAGTTTGTTGACTCAGGACAAGTGTTCCACGTGCATGTAAAAGCTCAAAGCAAAGAGAACTATTTTCTGTTGTTGTCCTGCCCCGCCCCCACCCACCCCCTTGAGGCTGTAGCACAGATGACACATACATAAGTAAAATGGAATTCGTAAAGCAAGAAGCAGAGTATTTTGAAAAATTAAAGTTTCTTATAAATCTCGAAGAAAATGCATCTGTGTCAACACAATAAAAATAATAACCCAGTCTACTGGTTTTCATCTTCTAGCCCTGGGTAAGCGCTAAATCATTAACCCTCTCTCTGCTGTTCACTGATAGGAAAACCAAGTGTCATTGCGCTGTGAGGGACATCAGAGAACACTGCACCTTTGCTTCCCATGAAATGGGCTTTCTCCCCTCACAGAGTCTCACTTCTCATCTCACTTCTCTAGATAATTCCAGAAAGCACTATTTTTTTTTTTTTAGAAAGAGAGAGAAAGAGACAGAGAACAGAGAAATCTGCCATCCATTGATTCACTCCCCAAATGCCTGCAACACCCAGGACTGGGCCAGGACAAAACCAGGAGACAGAAACTCAATTCAGATATCCCGTGGGAGATGGCAAGGATCCAAATACTTGAGCCATCATGGCTGAGAGATGAATTTATGCCAACACTCTTAAAAAACTCTGGAGTCTGGCCATTTATTCTGATGTTTCTTGCCTTACCCTTCTTCCACGGTTATTAGAATCTTGGTTGCATTTGCAGGAATAATGTGCCCAGACAAGAGCCTACATTTTCAACCCACCATTGGAGTCAAGTGGGGGCCCCTATGACCAAGTTCTAACCAATGAGATGTAAGTGAAAGTGTTGGGTGACACTTTCAGAAAGGCTCGTTAAAGGTAGTTGACTCTGACAGGGGTGTAGAGTGTACCCCTTGCCTTTCCCTTTTTCTCTTTCTTGCTAGCCGGAACACAGATGTGATGATCAGAGCCCCAACAATTATTTTAGGCTATGTGGCAAGCTTGAGGATGGAACCTGTGCTTTTAAATGATGATAAAAATTACCAGTGACTAAGAAATCACCATAACAACACAAAATGCCAGACTCCGGGGATCCTTTGTTTGAGAGATAGAAACGTACAGAGAGAAAAAGCCAGTAAGAGAGCTCCAATCTGCAGATTCATTCTTCAAAAGCCCACAGGAGCTAGGGCTTCACTGGAGCCAGAGCCAGAAGCCAAGACCCGAACCCAGGTCTCCCATGTGGGTGGCAGGGACCCGGCCACTTGAGCCATCACCAAGTTCTGCTCTGGCAGGAAGTGGGAGTCAGGAGCTGGAGCTGGTATCAAATCTAGGAACTCTGATGAGAGATGAGGGTACCTTACCTGCTAGGCTAAACACCTGCTCCCAGATTTGGGTTTCTATTTCATTTGATTTTATTATTTTATCTTATAGAAGAGACGTGAACTACCTGGTTTAAGGCACTGTTGCTTTTTTTTAAAGATTTATTTATTTATTTGAAAGTCAGAGTTAAACAGAGAGAGGAGAGGCAGAGAGAAAGAGGTCTTCCAAATTTGCTGGTTCACTCCCCAATTGGCCGCAATGGCTAGAGCTGAGCCCATCCGAAGCCAGCAGTCAGGAGCTTCCTCCGGGTCTCCCATAAAGGTGCAGGGGCCCAAGGACTTCCCAGGCCACAGCAGAGAGCTGGAGGGAAGTGGAGCAGCCAGGACTCAAACCAGAGCTCAAAGGGGATGTCGGCACTGCAGGCCCCAAGGCACTATTGTTTGAGGTCTTTCCATCTTAGGCAGATGAACCTGATCCTGCCTGACAAACTTCCTTTTTTTCCTTTTCTTTTCTTTCCCCTGTACCACCTCCTCACCCCCAGGATGAATCCTCTTCATTGGTTCATCTGAATGTCTGTTCTGAGTTCTTTCCTTCAAGGAATACATAGCAAGGTTAATTACAGTGTGCCCTCCATAACCTGTAGGATACCTCACTAAAACAGAGATTCCAGGAGAGTTTGCTCAGCAGAGTTAAAAATATATGTGTGAAAGTTAGTAGGAAGCCTGAGCTGCGGCTCACTAGGCTAATCCTCCACCTGCGGTGCCGGTACTCCAGGTTCTAGTCCTGGTTGGGGCGCTGGTTCTGTCTGGTTGCTCTTCTTCTAGTCCAGCTCCCTGCTGTGGCCCGGGAAGGCAGTGGGGGATGGCCCAAGTGCTTGGGCCCTGAACCCCATGGGAGACCAGGAGGAGGCGCCTGGCTCCTGGCTTAGGATTGGCACAGCGCTCCAGCCATGGCAGCCATTTTGGTGGTGAACCATGGAAGGAAGACCTTTCTCTCTGTCTCTCTCTCTCTCTCTCACTATATAACTCTGCCTGTCAAAAAAGAAAGAAGGAAGGAAGGAAGGAAGGAAGGAAGGAAGGAAGGAAGGAAGGAAAGAAAGAAAGAAAGAAAGAAAGAAAGAAAGAAAGAAAGAAAGAAAGAAAGAAAGAAAGAAAATTAATAGGAAAAAAATTGGGGGTTCTCACATAGCACAGTAAATTTGGCAATGCATCCCACCAAAGGAAGAGACTAAGAGTGAGGCTGAATGGCTCACTACAAATTCAGGGAAATGTCACTTTCATATGGAGGTCTGCTTCCTCCTATAAAGCATGTTATTCAAATCTCTGATACTGCTGATCACATCCTGTGATTTTAGCAAGTCTTCTTTTTTATGGAAACATTCTGATTGAAGTCTATATTCTTAGTACTAACACAGTGCCTCTCAAATAGTAGATACACAAAAACAATTCACAACTATTAATTAAACAAGTACATCCCTTGTAGAGATTTATTAGAACCATCATTTCTATCACTAGTCAGAAATTATTGTAGTTTCAAAAATCTATCCAAAAACAATACTACTATGATAAAAATAATTGCTGAGAATTTTTATATGTGAGATCATTTGTTAAGCTAGAAAATGTCTGTGGAGGAAGTGTGTGTGTGTGTGTGTGTGTGTTTCAATATATTTCTCTCTGGGGCCAGTGCTGTGGCACAGCAGGTTAAAGTCCTGATCAGCAGTGCCGCATCCCATATGGGCTCCAGTTCAAGTCCCAGCTGCTCTTCTTTCGGTCCAGCTCTCTGCTAAGGCCTGGGAAAGCATTAGAAGATGGTCCAAGTCCTTGGGTCCCTGCACCTGCATGGGAGACCTGGAAAAAGCTCCTGGCTCCTGGCTTCGGATGGGCTCAGCTCCATCCGAACTGGTGGATAGAAGACCTCTCTCTCTCTCTCTGCCTCCCCTTCTCTCTCTGTGTAACTCTGTTAAGTAAATAAATAAATCCTTAAAATATATATGTATATTTCTCTCTGTGTTCAATGATATAAGTCTCACAGATTCTAAAAGGAAGTGATTCAGTTTGGCGCCATGGCTACCGGAAGCCCCTCTTGTCTTCATCAGCCAGTGTCATAACCATGGAGCATGAATTGGTTTCTGAAAGCCTTGTTAAGCTTTCTTATTGGAAGAAATACTTTGATCTTGTATCTTTGCAGAGGAAAATAACAAATATGTTTATCAGGCATACAAAGGCTGGTCCACAAAAGGTCCACGATATTCATAAAGTTTACTATTTTCTCCACCTGTAGAATAAAGACAAAAATGTTAAATAATGAGCAATGTAGAATGTTTTAGTTGCAGGATAAAGAGGTGTAGAAGCTGAGAGTTGTCTATAGTTTCACTCCACTGGTAGATGAATTGACTAAATTTAAGCATTTGGGATAATCTGGAAAAATTCCAAGATACAGGGATTGTTCAAAGCATGCCTCAAAGGGGTCTTGGGCCATTATACCAACCACTGTTCAATTCAAGGGGAAAAGAGAGGAGAGGAGAGGAGAGGAGAGGAGAGGAGAGGAGAGGAGAGGAGAGGAGAGGAGAGGAGAGGAGAGGAGAGGAGAGGAGACCTTCCAACCATGAATACTATATCCAGAGAAACTATCTTTTAGAAGTGAAGGATGCCGGCGCCGTGGCTCAATAGGCTAATCCTCCACCTTGCGGCGCCGGCACACCGGGTTCTAGTCCCGGTTGGGGCGCCGGATTCTGTCCCGGTTGCCCCTCTTCCAGGCCAGCTCTCTGCTATGGCCAGGGAGTGCAGTGGAGGATGGCCCAGGTGCTTGGGCCCTGCACCCCATGGGAGACCAGGAAAAGCACCTGGCTCCTGGCTCCTGCCAGGATCAGCGCGGTGCGCCGGCTGCAGCGGCGGCCATTGGAGGGTGAACCAGCGGCAAAAAGGAAGACCTTTCTCTCTCTGTCTCTCTCTCTCACTGTCCACTCTGCCTGTCAAAAAAAAAAAAAAAAAAAAAAGAAGTGAAGGATAAATAAAGTACCTCCCAGACTGGCAAAAACAGAGAATTCATTGCTACAAAATCCTAAAGGGAGTCCTATATTATCATTAAAGGGATCATAACAACCATCATGGAAACACATGACAGTACAAAATTCACTAACAGAGCAGGTGTACAAAGAAGAGAATCCAATCTTATAATCTAAAGCTATCAAAACAAAAAGATAAGTGATAAGAAAGGTAGAAACAACCAGAGAATATATAAAATAATTAGTAAACAATTAATAAAATGACATTAGTTCTTTTCTGTAACTTTGAATGTAAATGGATTAAATTTCCCATAGAAATTGATAAATAAATGGATACATACAGCCTACCAAGATTAACCTAGTCAGACAGAGAAAATCTACACAATCCAGTAACACGTAGTGAGGTTGAAGCAGTAACTAAAACATCACATCAGGGGCCAACATTGTGGTGCAGTAGTTAAGCTGCCGCTTGCAATGCCAGCGAATCCCACATGGTAGCACCAATTTAAGTCCCTGCTAATACACCAAGAAGGCAGCGGAAGATGGCCCTAGGACTTGGGGCCCTGATATCCATGTGGAAGACCAGGATGGGATGCAGTTCCTGGCTCTGGCTTTGGCCTGGCCCAGATGTGGTTTCTGTGAGCCTTTAGGGAGTGGGTCAGTGAATGGAAGATCTCTCTCACTTTTTTCTCTTTCTCTCTCACTCTTGCTCTCAAAATTCAACCAAAAGAAAAACAAAAACATGCAATCAATCCCGTTAAGTAAAAGGCAAAGGACATGAACAGTCAATTTTCAAAAAAAGGTATGCAAATGGAAAAAATACATGAAAAAATGCTCAATATATCTAGTCATCAGGGAAATGCAGATAAAAACCACAATGGGAAAGCACTCCACTCCTGAGAGAATGGCCACTATCAAAAATAAAACAAGCAATTCTGGTGAGGATGTGAAAAAGGGGAACTCTTATATACTGTGGTAGAAATGTAAATTAGTACAGCAACAATGGGAAATAATACATAGATTACTATTAAAAACTAGAAATAATGCTGGTTAGAAGCCTAGATGTTCAATTTCAAATCCAGCTCCCTGATGGAAACCAATGGAGAATGGTCCAAGTCCTGGGCCTCTGCACCATGTAGGAGACCCAGAAGAAGCTCCTGGTTGCTAGCTTCAGCCTGGCTCAGGATGGGCATTGTGGTGATTTGGGGAGTGAACCAGTGAATGGAAGATATTCTCCCTTTCTCTCTCTCTCTCTCTCTCTCTCTCTCTCTCTTTCTCTCTCTCTTTCTCTCTCTCTTTCTCTCTCTCTCTCTCCTTGGTTCTCTCTGTAACTCCACATTTCAAATTGAAAACGATAAGGTCTACTAAAATCTTTTTTAAAAAACTAGAAATAAACCTGTTACATGATCCAACAATCCTATTGCTGGGTACATACCCCAAAGACATTACATCATCGTATCAAAGATATACCTGCTCCACTGTGTTTATTGCAGCACTATTTACAGTAGCCAATATATGGACTCAATCAAGGTGCCTATCATCATATGAATTAGTAAAGGAAATGTATATGTATTCAGAATGGAATATTATTCAGCCATAATAAAAGATTAAAATCAGTCATTTTTGTAGTAAAATAAATGGAATTGAAGGACTTCATGCTACGTGAAATAAATCAGACACAGAAAGACAAATACCACAAATTCTTTCTCATATGTGGAAGCTATAAAAAAGCTTCAATCTGAACACAGAATGGGATTACTAGAGGCTGGGAGGGATGGAGAATAGGTGGAATTTGGATAATGGGTACCAATCAGGGTTAGATCTGACTTGTATGATTTTTTTTTTGATTATCAATGCTTTTAATGAATGAAACAGGATTTTAAAACATGCATTGACAGTTAATCACTGTCAATTTTAATTTCATCTAAAATCTGAAAGTAATGTGTTCTACTTTAGGGAAAATTCATATATGAAAATGTTTATTAGAAAAATAAACAACTTTAAATTTTACAATATTTTCCACTTCAATATTCTTTTAGATAAAGCAGATGTGTCTTATGGTTCAAACGTATCTGATTTTCTTATTTAGTCCTACTTTGTAAAACAAAATACAAAAATACAAATGGTGAAAGAGTGGACTATTAATACCTATTAAGAAATCCAATGTAAAATGTTTTCCAAAAAGATCATTTGTTGTGGATACTTAAAAAAGTAGTATTTACTAAAGGTCTATCAGTTTTCATTGAAATTTACTATACTGGCATGTCATCAAGATCAGTACCACTGCATCAAAATCCAAGGTGTGTAGTCTAAGTCCATTTTTTCAAAAATTTTACTAGTTAGACCAAGCACCAATGAACTTTTCCTTAGGACCCCAGAGTAACTAGTTTAGGGTTGTGGACCTTAAGAGCTTGCTATTCACTTCTGGCTTTGCAGGGAGAAGGCTGTCACAGATAACACATGGAAGAGCACTTATTCAGGAAGGCTGCAGTTTATCTAGCAACCGAATACACGTGGACTTGGAATAGGGATAGATTACTACAGACGTCACATTTGGGAGTAGAAGGAACAATAAAGATGGGTAGAGATTTAATACATGATTACACGAGTTAAGATTTTCACTTATTTCCCAATCATAATTGGAATACGTGTATATATGTATACATATATAAAACAACCTCATTTTAAGTACTAATTCTTTTTGGTATGACAGTAATACTATTAAAGTAAAGTCAGACAAGCAGAAAACCATCATGAATGATAACATACTCAGCAGGTCATCAATAACCAGGAAATTTGGTTTTGACACCTAAGTATTTCTACACAATGGAAAAAAACTAATTTATTCTCTGTGTCCCTAAAGAATATTAGCTGTATATTTTCAGATGTCATTTTAAAATTTACTTAAATTGTTACAATTTGAAGCTAAATGCAATTTGTTTGTTTTATTGGAAAAAATACTCAGGCAAGGTCTACAATCATCGGTCAATTAAAAATGACTAACAAGAACATGAGGCAATAAAATAAAAATACAGGTACAAACTATATATCTGAAACACTTCTATTTGGCAATGTTATAACAAATCAAAACTTAAACAGAACAAAGGAGATCGCAGATTACTTCGCAGATACAGAATAAAGCAACTGATGCAGTGCTTAAGCAAAAGAAAACAAAAAAGTAAGAAAACACACTGCTTTTCTTTTCAAAAATAAATCACATTTGCTACAGATGGTATGGATAATACCCTTATTAAACAACCATTCCAGAATGTCTTATAGCAGTGCTTTTTATTTGCACTTCATTTACTTTTATATGACTCATTTCACATATATAGCTCTTTACCCTATTGTTAATTAATAAAGTCTCCCATAATTTTTATTCATTTTTTGTTTTTTAAAGCAAATGAGAAATGACTTAAGTATCATGGAACCTTTCCCATTTTGGAACCAAAGGCTTACTTCTATATTTTTGTCTACTCTTTCTTTTAAAAAATTTAGTGTTAAAACTGCTGGTTTTTATATCATTGTAGTAAAGTAAAAACTCCTTAATCAGGAGTATTTTCTGCAGTTTAACTGCATATAACCACAAACTTTACAATATGTCCTTCCAACAGCAAGGAAATAATGGATTTCACGGTCACTGTCAGAAATGAGTGCCATAATTCTATTATGGGTGTAGGTCCTCCCTCAAAGACTTTCTGGAAGGATGTTCAATGTGTTTTGTTCTTATAGATATTAACAGTAGTACATAGTCCCTTAAGTCTGCAAAAGACATTTATTGTTAAAGAAGGTGCTTTATTAACAATTCCTCTGGCAGCACTAGTGAATTACAATATCCTTCAATATTATTTCTACCATAATATGTACATTCAACTTTCATGCCTCTAGAAAAACATCTACAGTACATTTCATAATATAAAAATATATTACAAATCTGCTGAATTATTTACAAGCAATGTTCTATTATCTCTATGCAACATTTGTCTGATACAATACTAACAAGTTACACATATTTCCATTTCTGTAAGTAAAAAACAAATATCCATATGGCTTCTTGCTTAGCAAGCAAGAAAATGATTTTATTTTCCTTTTCAAAACCAACTTTGGGCCAGCGCCGTGGCTCAATAGGCTAATCCTCCGCCTTGCGGCACCCGCACACCAGGTTCTAGTCCCGATCAGGGCGCCAGATTCTGTCCCGGTTGCCCCTCTTCCAGACCAGCTCTCTGCTATGGCCCGGGAGTGCAGTGGAGGATGGCCCAGGTACTTGGGCCCTGCACCCCATGGGAGACCAGGAAAAGCACCTGGCTCCTGGCTTCGGATCAGCGCGATGCGCCAGCCGCAGCACGCCGGCCGTGGTGGCCATTGGAGGGTGAACCAACAGCAAAAAGGAAGACCTTTCTCTCTGTCTCTCTCTTTCACTGTCCACTATGCCTGTCAAAAAAAAAATGAAAATACAAAGACTATTCAAATAATTTGAAATAGAGGTTTTTCAAAAACCATTAACAGATGAATTATATAGGTAAATATTAATATACTGTACTCCAAGAGGAAGCCCTAGTCCTGAAAAGGGAGCCACCATACATACTGCAGCACTCTGTAACAGTAATTTTCAGCCCTAATTTGATAGACAAATTTTTAGTTGATTGCAAATGTCCTTCACTGTTTGCTTAAATACAAATTGAACACTTTTCTTATCAGAGTTCTCTTCAACCCTCTTCTGTGGCATTGTTCTGTATATGTTTGGGTCCAAAAGCAAGGCAGTATCTTTGGGTAGCTTTGATAAATGAACTACTTTAGTTTTTAACTGATGTCGTTCACTTTCATTCACCCAGACATCTGGCAGAATGTCTTCAGGCATCCAATGAAGCAAAAGCTTTATCTTTCCAGAATCCTCTTTTCTCTTAGCTATTAAAGTACTATGAAAAACAACACTGTGGCCTTTCCCTAAACTTTCTATATGAGCTGAGAGGTTAAAGCAAATGGCTCGATGTCTTATCACATCCAGTGTTTGTGCATCGAAGAAATCATGTGGTCACGGTAATGAACGTCGTCTTTTGCTCTTTAATTTCCTCCTTTTGTTCATTCCAGCTTTAGAAGGAGATTCTTCTTTGGCCTTTGGCTGGCTAGAAACTTTGGAGGAGTTCTGCTGACTGAGGTGTGTGGGTACATGGCGAGCTAGCCCTCCCTGAGAAGCAAAGCTGGCATTGCAGCCGCCAACAACATACTTGAAAGGTTTGTCTCCACTGTGCGTCAGCATGTGCCTCTGTAGCCAACTTTGACTGTTGATGGAGTGTTATATACTTTGCAATCTTTCCATAAGCAAACAAATACCCCTCCTCGCTGATCACCTACATGTATGGAATGGATGTGATCTGCCAGATCTGGGCTAGAGTTGAAGCAAGCCTGGCACTGGTCCCAACAACAATTATAGGCAATATTTTTGCTTGAAGAAGTAGTGCTTCCTTGTCCATTCATTATTGCTGGAGTTGAACGCCCACTGGAAATTGTGCTGTCTACATCCATTATAGACTGCTTATGCTCAGGGGTTTGGTCTCCAGCGAAGGCAACCCCTTTTTATTTAAAGGGCAGAGTTCACGGAGCTCTTCCTCCCACTGGTTCACTCTGCAAATGGCCGCGATGGCTAGTGACTTGTATGATTTGTAACTATGATTTATAACTATTTGATCTTCCTATTGTTATATAGTATAGTGGGAAAACTATAGTTCAGAATATTTTAGTGCACCTTATATGAGCAAATAGGAGAAAGAAACTCTGATTTTCAGTGAATAAAGAAATCTTTAAAACAAAAATAGCTGAACCACCTGAAGCCATCAAATTATTAGGGGAAAACTCTGCAAGACATTGGCCTAGGCGGACTTCTTGGGAAAGTTCCCAGAACCACAGGCAATAAAAGCAAAAACAGACAATGGGATTACATCAAGTCAAAAAGCTTCTGCACAGCAAAGGGTATACTCAACAAAGTTAAGAGGCAAGAAAAGGATGGGAGAAAATATTTGCAAATGCTTCCAATAAAGGATTAATATCCAAACTATAGAAGGAACTTAAGAAACTCAACAACAAAACAAGTGATACAGTTAAGAAATGGAAGGATGGGAACAGGCATTTTTTAAAGAATGAAATACAAATGACCAACAGACACATGAAAAAATGATCAGGATCAATAGCCATCAGTGAAATTCAAATAAAAATCACAGTGAGGTTTTACATCACTGCCATTAGAACAAGCTATAATCCAAAAATCAAAAAATAATAAATCCTGCTGATGATGTAGAGAAAAAGGTACCCTAATAACACTGTTGGTAGAAACATAAACTGGCACAATTATTATGGAAGACAATATGGAGATTCCTCAAAAATCTTAAAATAGATCTACTGTATGATCCAGCCATCCCATTCCTGGAAATTTACCCAGAGGAAATGAAATCAGCATATGAAATAATTATTTGTACCTTCATATTTGGAGCAGTTGAATTCACAATAGCTAAACATGGAATCAGCCCAGATGCCCATCAACTGATGACTGGGTAAAGAAAATGTGGTATACATACACAATGGATTACTACTCAGCCATAACAAAGGAATGAGATCCTATCTTTTGCAGCAAAATTGTTGCAACAGGAGATCATTATGCTTAAGGAAATAAGCCAGACCCTAAAAGACAAATATTATGTCTTTTCACTGATTAATGGTAGCTAAATATAGAGTACAAAAAAACCTTAATGTCTACGTTTGCAATTGGCATCCTGGGATTTAATTATTGTTTATAGCCCTTGTCTGTATTCCTGCAGAACAGTGGCCTTTCCACTTATTACTTGCTGAACTTTTCACTTAGTGGAGATTGTAAAGTAAATTAAAAATATGCTACTGCAAAAATTAAAGAAAAAAAAGGAAGGAGGAAAGTGAGGGAGGAAGAAGGAAGAGGGAGGGACAAAGGGAAGCATCATTATCTTCTCAGAGTTGTGTCTATCAGCTACATGAAATTTTTTCTGTTTATATTAATGAAAAAAATTATTAATTAAAAGATGGGTCCTAAGGCTGGCACCATGGAATGGCAGGTAAAAAGATTAAAAAAAACTATATGCAATAAGCTTGTCATTTAATTGGAAACAAACAAACAAACAAAAAGTTGAATCAAGAGGTTCTAATTTCTACTCATGTTATCATGGCCAGAGATATCTGCTAAATTCTGCATTTATTCATAGTTGACACCAATATATAATAAGTATTTATTATCACCTCTCTTCTTTACATCAAAAATATTTCTTTTAAACATTTTTTTTTAACAGGCAGAGTTAGACAGTGAGAGAGAAAGACAGAGAGAAAGGTCTTCCTTCCATTGGTTCACTCCCCAAATGACTGCAACAGCCAGCGCGCTGTGCCAATCCAAAGCCAGGAGCCAGGCGCCTCCTCCTGGTCTCCCATGTGGGTGCAGAGCTCAAGCACTTGGGCCATCCTCCACTGCACTCCCGGGCCACACAGAGAGCTGGACTGGAAGAGGAGCAACTGGGACAGAACCGGGGCTCCAACCAGGACTAGAACCTGGAGTACTGGCACCGCAGGCGGAGGATTAGCCTAGTGAGCCATGGCGCTGGCCCATCAAATATATTTCATCATATTTCATATGAATTTCTTAGAAGGGTTAGCATTATGCCTGGTTTGAACATCTAAATGGTGCCAAGAACTCATGACTATAAATATTTAAATATAACCCTTCTACCCATCCTTCAACCCCTGTCCTATTCTTACTGCTTCCTCGACAGTTATAATGGACAGAGAGTATGATGCTGGTGTTGTAGGGTGACAGGTAGAGCCACAATCTACAACCCCAGCATCCCATATGGGTGCTGGTTTTAGTCCCAGCCACTCCACTTCCAATCCAGCTCTCTGCTAATGAGCCTGGGAAAGCAGTGGAAGATGGCCCAAGTGCTTGGGCCCCTGCACCCACGTGGAAGACCAGGAGGAAGCTCCTGGCTTTGGTCTGGCCTGGCCCTGGCCATAGCCATTTGGGGAGTGAACCAGCAGATGGAAGATCTCTCTCTTTCTCTGTCTCTCCCTCTCTCTGTAACTCTGCCTTTCAAATAATTAAAATAAATCTTTAAGAAGGGGCTGGAGTGGATTAAATTTTGAATTTGTGAATTGGCAAAGAAAGGGACAAACCATAGAAAGCAAAACTTAGGTAGAGGGAGTAGCTGCCTTTAGGAACCTGGAAAACCTTAGATAGTTGGCCTCATTTTTCAACTTCCTTCATCTTTAGTTCTATATGTTAAGTTTCCAAGAGATTCAATCAGTATCTGCCAGCCATTAGTAACTCACTGAGCAGCTGTAGAATGAATGAGCAGTTGAGACTGAGCTCTGCATTCTACCAGGTTAACTCTTAGCTTCTCTGAGGCTAGCTATTGAAACTCTGCAAACCTCAATTTTCTCATCCGTGAAGCAGAACAATGACAACTAGGATTGTTGTAAAGATTACTTAATAAAATTATATGGCAGTAGTATTCCTGAGAACACCTCAAACACAGCGACCATGTTTTCATTAATACAACTTTTAGTACGGTGACCATAGAACTAGACAAGGGACAGGGGATGTGCAGTTTCCATTAGATGTCATTTTAGTTGAAGAGTTGTAGCACTTTAGACAGGAAGAATATAGAAAAAAGACACAAAATTCTGATTCTTTCAGTAATGAAGTTGAAAAAAACATTATGAAAGAATTATGTAAGGAAAGAGTGACTCAATAAGTAGCATAAAGCAATGCTAAAGGTTAATGGCAAGCCGGCGCCGCAGCTCACTAGGCTAATCCTCCGCCTAGCGGCGCCGGCACACCGGGTTCTAGTCCCGGTCGGGGCGCCGGATTCTGTCCCGGTTGCCCCTCTTCCAGGCCAGCCCTCTGCTGTGGCCAGGGAGTGCAGTGGAGGATGGCCCAGGTGCTTGGGCCCTGCACCCCATGGGAGACCAGGAAAAGCACCTGGCTCCTGGCTCCTGCCATCGGATCAGCGCGGTGCGCCGGCCGCAGCGCGCCGGCCGCGGCGGCCATTGGAGGGTGAACAACGGCAAAGGAAGACCTTTCTCTCTGTCTCTCTCTCTCACTGTCCACTCTGCCTGTCAAAAAAAAAAAAAAAAAAAAAAAAAAAGGTTAATGGCAAATTTAAAGTCCATGGCAAAAAAAAAAAAAAAAAAAAAAAAAAGAAAAAAAGAAAAGAAATGTCCTTGGAGTTAAATAAATGTGAAATCCAATTAATCAGTGAGGAAATTTGGCTACAAAACCTTAATGGGAAGCCGGCGCTGTGGCTCAATAGGCTAATCCTCCGCCTTGCGGCGCCGGCACACCAGGTTCTAGTCCTGGTCGGGGCGCCAGATTCTGTCTCTGTTGCCCCTCTTCCAGGCCAGCTCTCTGCTATGGTCCGGGAGTACAGTGGAGGATGGCCCAAGTCCTTGGGCCCTGCACCTGCATGGAAGCATGGGAGACCAGAAGCACCTGGCTCCTGCCTTCGGATCAGCGCGATGCGCCAGCCGCAGCGCGCCAGCCACAGCAGCCATTGGAGGGTGAACCAACGGCAAAAGGAAGACCTTTCTCTCTGTCTCTCTTTCTCTCACTGTCCACTCTGCCTTTCAAAAAAAAAAAAAAAAAAAACACACACACACACACACACCTTAATGGGGAGTATGGAATTCAATTTATCCAAACCAAAAGGAAGAACTTAGTTACATGTGCTATCTTGAACCCTGGAGAGTCTAACCCATGAAAGATACAGATTTGGAGTTCCTTTTGTTACAGTGTCCCAAGGAAAACTCTCCTTTCTTTTTGAAAAAATTTTTTATTTATATATTTTTTTTGACAGGCAGAGTTAGACAGTGAGAGAGAGAGAGAAAGGTCTTCCTTTTTCGTTGGTTCACCCCCTAAATGGCCGCCACAGCCAGCGTGCTGTGCCAATCCGAAGCCAGGAGCCAGTTGCTTCCTCCTGGTCTCCCATGCAGGTGCAGAGCCCAAGCACCTGGGACATCCTCCACTGCCTTCCCAAGCCACAGCAGAGAGCTGGACTGGAAGAGGAGCAACCGGGACAGAATCTGGCGCCCCAACTGGGACTAGAACCCAGGGTGCCGGCACCACAGGCGGAGGATTAGCCAAGTGAGCCTTGGTGCCGGCCCTGTTTATTTATTTTGACTTTACTAGAAAGGCTGATCCAGGCCAAAGCCAGGTGACTGAAACCCAATCCAGGAATCCATGTACGTGAGCCATCATCTGCTGCCTACCAGGTTTCATATTTGCAGAAAGCTGGAGGGGAAGTGGGGTAGCTAAGACTTGAACCAGGCCCACCAGTATGGGATGTGGGCATCCCAAGTGTCATCTTACCGCTGAGCCAAATGCTCATTCCTCTCCTCCTTTCTTAAACAGACTCACTGTAGACTTGCAGCCACAGCCTGCTGACATGTCACTGTATCTCACTTGTGGGCTAGTATTTTTAACCCAAATGAGTTTTAGAATGGAGTACAGAGATTAAGTAAATCAAACAGAAATTGTTAATACTTTCTCGTTTTGTTTAAGATTTATATTATCTACTTGAGTTACACAGAGAGAGAGCGTGCGCGCACACAATCTTCTATTTGCTGGTCCACTCCCCAAATGACTGCAATGACCAAGGCTGGGCCAGGCCCAAGCCAGGAACCCACAGCCCCCTCTGGGTCTCCCATGTAGGTGGCAGGGGCCCAAGCACTCAAGTCATCCTCCACTGCCCTCCCAGGAGCATTAGTAGGAGCTGGATCAGAAGTGGAGTACCCAAGACATTCATAAGGGATTCCTAGCATCACAGACAGTAGCTCAACCCACTGCACCACAATGCCAGCTCCAACAAACACTTTCATATTAAGTTCAGAAACATTTGAAATCATTGGAACAATCCATATGTACTTAGGATCTAAAATGTTTGTAAGGTTTAAGAAAATGTAATTTATTAAGATATCTAACAAATTAGCTTTTGTCAAGGGTTTAAATGACTGAGTAATTAATTTTAGGTTTCTAATGTTAAGTCAAAAGGTACAAAACCAGGCATTTGGCATATGCTTGAGTCCCTGCTGGGGATGCCCACAACCCACATCAGAGCATCAGCTCCCCTGTGTCTGATTCAGCTTCCTGATAATGCTCACCCTTGATGGCAACAGATAATGGCCCAAGGACATTGGTCCCTACTACCAATGTGGGAGATCCAGATGGTGTTTCAGGCTCCTGACCTTGTCTAGTTCCAGCCCTGGCTGTTGCAGGTATTTGGGGGATAAACCAAAGGATGGAAGATCTCCTTCTCCCTCTCCCTCTTCTCCCTCTTCTCCCTCTTCTCCCTCTCTCTCTCCCTCTCCAATAAAATGAAAAATAAAATTGTAAAGGTACAAATAGTATTAGAAAGCTTCAAAGAACTTAAGAATCACTATCTTTAGAAATTGATTTATTCTTTTCTTAGAGAGATTTAAGAATATGAGAAGGATTTTCCTGTTAGAGAAACTTGAAGGACTTAAAAAAAATAAATGTGTGCAATTGATCAAAGCAATGTACAATATTTAAAGAAGGTTTGTTAAACTAAATTTGTAACTGCAGTTATTTGATGAAGGGAAGTTGGTACATTAAAGTTGAGGTAGAGAGACAATAATCAAAGGCTCACTTGAAAATGACTGTTAAATTTACTAGATCTGTAATTAGAATAGAATTTCTAATTTGTTTCATGTCTGCTAGGTTAGGCACTATTCTGGGGTAGTGTTAGGAATACTGTCATGAATAAAACAAGGGTGAAAACTGATCTTAATCAGGACAATATACATGAAACCTAAGAGCTATAGGGAAGAACTAAGTAATTAAATGTTTGGCTTGACTCCACTGGATATTTATGTTAAAACAAATTAGTCATAAACAGTTTCTTCATTTGACAAAATTTCCCCTAAGGGACACCAAAAAATACACATTGATAAACTTCTCTCCATTCATTTTTGTATCACCAGTGTCTAGTTCACACACAAGGGGGCTTCAAGTTGTGTGTGGGAAAATGTAATTAAAAGATAATGTGAATGTTCCATGAACTTGCAAGGCCTCTTTATACCACTCTCAGAGATTACACATGCTTGAGTGCTGAATCTGCTCCTGTGTTGTCTGGATTTTTTTTATATATCACTCCTAAGAAACCCAAGTTATCCAAGATTTTTCTTTTTTTTAAGATTTATTTTTATTTATTTGAAAAGCAGAGTTAGAGAGAGGTAGAGACAGAGAGAGAGTTCTTCCATCCACTGGTTTATTTCCGAAATGGCTGCAAAGACCAAGGCTGGACCAGGAGCCAGGAGCTTCATCTGGGTCTCCCACGTGGGTGCAGGAGCCCAAGCATTTGGGTCACCCTCTGCAGCTTTTTCAGGTGCATTAGCAAGAAGGTGGATTGGAAGTGGAGCAGGCGGGACACAAACCAGTGACCATATCGGATGCCAGTGCAGGCCAGGGCTTTAACCCACTGTGCCACAGTATCGGCCTCTCTCTTCTTTTTCTTTTTTCTTTTCTTTTACTTTCTTTTCTTCTTTCTTTCTTTCTTTCTTTCTTTCTTTCTTTCTTTCTTTCTTTCTTTCTTTCTCTCTTATTTGCTCAAAAGTCATAGTTACAGACAGAGATGGAAAGACAGAGAAAAAGAGAGAGAGAGAGAGAGAGAGAATCTTCCATCCACTAGTTCACTCCCCAAATGGCCGAAACAGCCAGGGCTAGATCAGGCCAAAGCCAGGAGCCAGGAGTTTTTGTCCAGGTTTCTCCCATAGGTTTCAGGGGCCCAAACATGGGCCATCTTACCCTACTCTTCCAGGCCATTTGCAGGGAGCTGGATTGGAAGTGGAGCAGCCTGACTCCAACAGGTGCCCGTATGGGATGCTAGCATCGCAGACAGCTGCTTTACCCACTATGCCATAATATCAGTCCCAAAGTGTTCATCTTAAAATGCAATGTTGAGGCCAGCATTATGGGTTAAGCCATCACCAACAATGCCAAGATCTCACATGGGTGCTGGTTCAATTCCTAGCTGTTCCATTTCCAATCCAGATTCTTGATAATGACCTGAGAAAGCAGTAGAAGATGGCCCAAATGTTTGGGCCCCAGCCACCCATGTGGGAGACCTGAATGAAACTCCTGGCCCCTGGCTTCGGACTGGCCCTGGCTACTGCAGCCATCTGAGAAGTGAGCCAGTAGATAGAAGATTTCTACCTTTCCTTCTCTCTCTTTAACTCTGCCTTTCAAATAAATAAATATTTTTTTAAAATGCAATGTCTCCAAAGCTAAGGATTAAATAAATAAATCAGAGGCTATTTCATAAAGTTCATGAAAACAGGGTTAAAAGATGTTT
The DNA here is from genome assembly GCF_051225735.1 of Oryctolagus cuniculus. Classification (NCBI taxonomy): domain Eukaryota; kingdom Metazoa; phylum Chordata; class Mammalia; order Lagomorpha; family Leporidae; genus Oryctolagus; species Oryctolagus cuniculus. The sequence continues at coordinate 122,279,767 of NC_142872.1, forward strand.
ATTATGGTGCAAAACCTTTGAAATCTATGCATAGCTTTTTCATAATACATGTGTTCCATGAAGTTTTTAAAGACCCCTCATATTTACATCTTTGGATAATTCAATGAGGTTGTGTTTCTCCTAACACTTGAGTTAAGGGATAAACTTTCTGATGGAGGGAAGAAAGAAAAATCACTTTGGAAATGGAAATATTTATGCAGAAAAGAGAAATCTCTGGATTGGGGACCTATTAAAATGCAGGGCTGGATGTCCTTGGGGCAAGTGGAAGTTTATGGAATTGGGTGGAGCATATGGAAAGAGAGGTGGGAAAATCGAAAACAGCCTCTACACAGGACAGAGAAAGAGCCTCTATTTTCATTGTCTAGGTGATCATCAGAAGTTAAAACCCCTTTGGGAGGGGGCATTTGGCCTAGTGGTCAACATGCCAATGGCCTGTGTTAGTGTGACTGGGTTTTGATGCCTGCCTACAGACAGCTCCTCACTACAGCTTTCCACCAAAGCCGCCCTGGGATACAGCAGTGATGGTTCTAGTGATTGGCTTCCTGCCACCCACATGGGAAACTTTGGTTGAGCTCCTGCCTCCCAGCTTCTGCTCCAGCCCAGTCCTGGCCATTGTATGAACCAGTCAATGGGAGCTCATTCTCCCTGAATCTCTCTCTCTCTCTCTCTCTCTCTCTCTCTCATAAACTTTTGAGAAACAAATATAATTACTTTGTTAAAATGTTCCATTTGGGTAATTTGGGTAAAGAAAGCTATTTGTAAAATTATCTGGAAACTCAAATGAGTGCAGTTTCCATGAGAAAACGTTTCTCCATTCTAAACAGTCCACTTGCAACCAGCTTTTTGAAACTTAACCTATTAGTAAAGGAACTAAGAAAATCACACACAAGGTACTCCCAGCAAAATATAACTCCTGCCATACTCCAGCCATGACCCCAATTTCCAAGGGCTAGCTGGAAGCTAAGAACTCATTGAATTTTGCAACCCATATCCATTTTATTAGTCACCCTTATCCTAGCAGTCACAATTCATAGACTGTCAAACCGTAAGCAAAGCTGCTGGCCTCTGTGGCAGGATGACTCTGAGGACTGTTGCCAACTGCAAAGCCACAGGGAACAAGCCGAGGGCAGGTGGATGATCTAGGGGCAGAATTACATGGTTGTTAACTCAGGCTCCAGGGTGTGAAAGTCCCAGGCAGATTATCTAAGTCTCTGCACCTCCATTTCTCTGTGAAATGGGGATTATAATATTGTCTCCCTCCTGGCATTTCTGAGGGGTTTAAATGAGATAACACATGTACAATAACACCACACTCAGCTCTACGCTTAATAAAAGACATCAAGTGAACTAAGAGAAAAATTCTAGGTATCTTCTGCTTCCAGTGTGCATAAATGTAAACAGGACTTAAACTAAGAACTATCCCAATTCCTATTCAAATTCTCAAGATTATGAAATGAATTACAGGCTCATAAGCGCTGTTCTAATTGCTAACCAGGATTTGCCTTTAATTTGACCCGTGAAAACTTCATTGCAAAAGGAGTTACTGCAGAGTTACAAAGAAAAAGTCCAATGCTCTAAATGATGGATTTTAATACAATGCATGCTTTTTCAAACATTCAGTTCCATTACTGAAACAAAATGCAACTGACAATAATTCCTGGAGAAAATGATTTTTCTAAATAGATCCATATAAACCAGGCTGAGTTATGAAGGGGAAAATGAGTTTAATAATATAGTATTAGGTTGAGTAGCATCCAGGAAAGGTGTACTGTAAAAACCGCCTTGAATATTAATGGACTTTTGGTAACTTTGGTGTTGTAAATACTTGTATTATAGTGAGGTAGACAGTTTAAAAAAAAAACTCCATTCGACAGGCTTAAAATTTTGCAATAATATTTACGAAAATGATAACATTATGAAAGAATGAAATCTGATGAATGCTCGACTTTGTACAACTCGAATATAAACTTTAAAAATATTAGAAATTATAACATTTGAGTGCATATAACGTTTTGTACATTAAGATGAATTGCATGCTGTCCACTTCCTCTTTGCACTTTCAGTCACCTTAAATAAACAAATATATACAGCCTTAACAGAACAACAGTGCATCCAAAGCAAATGTGCATTTTAAATTATTTCTCCTGGCCAAGTATTTTTTTTTTTTTACTTAGCATTTTATATTAGCATTTATTCTCATTCCCACTATTTCTTTGACAGTTTGTAGTTCTCTGAACCAAGCAAGCAACAGGTTTAGATCAGGAGAGAGCAAAACCACTTAGGAGAAACCAAAACTTTTTTTTTAATGGTTGATACAAGTTCCCTGGTTGAAACCATTTCATGGTCAAAGATGAGGAGGAAGCTGGCTCTTCAAAGGGCCTACTCTTGGTCCCTGTTGGAGAACACCACGGTGCAGGCTGGGGAAGTCCAGGTGCATGAATGCCCGGGAATGGATGCTTTGCTTTTGCTGTGTGCCTTCTCCCGCTTCCTTCCAGAAGATGAATCCCGCCCTTGCCTCCGTCCTCACTGCCCTTTCCCCATCTCCCACCCCAAGCTCAATGCAACACTTGGCTCTTTTCACAGCTTCTCATTACTAAGTTTTAACAACATTGCCTAACTGGTAATTACAAACTGAAACAATTCTTTTGCGGGAGCCCTGGGCTATTGATGGCTGGTAATCTTTCAGGAATGTCAGAGAGAGGGGAGGGAACACGGATTTTAAAGAAACTTCAGAGACTGGCCTCGTGTCCCCTTTCATCCTCCCCCCCCACTCCCGCCCTGTCCCTTCTCTCCCACCCTCTCCCCTGCTGAGGTGGCCCATCCACTTCTTGGGTCCCATTCCCACCTCCCTCCCCTTTACTTCTTGCTTTAATTACACAGTTCCCTACTCCTAACTCTTAAAAAGGGGGTGGGGGAATCATCTTCCCCCTAGAAAGGGATGTCTGAATTGTAAATTCTGCTTAAGGAAACCAATTGGAAACAGACATCACAAAGGGCTTTGGGGTGGGCTACCTCTGGCCTGGGCTACTGTCTGCACTTCTGTGTCAGCCCCGGTCAGAGGCAGGCCTTGTGGTTTCTCATTATCCTTGGGGGTGGGGGGGTCCATATGGACTAATTCTTGTCATTCCAGCCATACCAGATCCCTTTAGCCCTCCAGAGAAAGCAACAGTAACGGCGTCAGGCTGGAGCCGTCAGCAGTGAGCAGGAGGTGGCCAGGGGCAAGGACTCTGGCAGAAGCCCACCTCTCTGGAGGCAGGACACTTCCTGGTTCTCCCATTCCTGTTGCCAATCCCCCTTTCTAACACTCTTCTTGGGGAGGTCACACAACATGGACTGTGACATGGCCAGAAAGACCCCCACCTTCTTCACCCACGTAGACCACAAGCAAGCCAAGGTGGGCCAAGGTGATTCTTCCTCTTGCACTGTTTCTCTTTTACAACTCGGAATTTTCAATCCACGGAGAAGCTGAGAAACAGGTCTGGGTCTCCCCACCCCCACTCCCTCACCTCCTCTCAAAACCTGGGAGACACACAAGGTTATCCAAAGCCATAGTGATAATCATCGTCGTCGTCATCCTTGACTTGCTTTTCCGGGCTGGCCAGGCAAGGTGTGAAAATCCGTCTCTCCTTGGGCTAGCAGGTGGAAGGTGTAGGGCAGGCTGGGCTCCCACCTCTCCCACCGCGTTCTCCCGGCCAGGCCGCCCCGCCCTCCCCCAGGCCAGCTTCCTCCTCCGCCTCTCTGCGGTAGGTCGTCCCCTGCGGTCCCGAACTAGGCGACGCGACAGGCACCGCTACCTGCAGCCGCACGACTCCACCACCATGTCCTCATACTGCTTGTAGACCACATTGTTGCCCGCGTCAATGTACAGGATGCTGATGGGAGTCAATTTGGTGGGCACGCAGCAGCTGGGAGGGGTGGAGCCGGGGTCCATGGAGTTCATCAGTGTCTGGATGATGGCGTGGTTGGTGGGCTCCAGGTGCGAGCGCAGCGGGAAGTCGCACACGCCCTCGCAGTGATAGGCCTCGTACTCTAGGGGCGCGATAATCCAGTCGTCCCAGCCCAGCTCCTTGAAGTTCACGTGCAGGGGCTTCTTGCTGCAGCGCAGCCTCGACTTCTTGCCGTGGCGCTTGCCGTGGCGGCTGGCGAAGGCCGTGCGTCGCCGCCGCCGGCCGGGCGAGGACAGCCAAGGCCCGGCGTCCGGGGCGCCCGACGGCGGCGGCCAGGAGCCCTCCGCGCCCGCCCCGGGTCCCGCAGCCTCGGCGGAGCCCAGCTGCTCGCGCATCTCGGCGAACAGGTTCTTGCGCTGCGATCTGGTGAAAACGACGAGCAGGGCGCGCTCCTGGGGGGATCGCACCCTCCGGCCGAAGCCCAGACTCCGCAGGTCCGGGGGCGGCGGCGGCGGCTGCTGGGATCCCCGCGCGCGCGCCTCGACCTCCGCGGCGTCTGCCTCGCCCCACGCGGCCCGCAGCTCCAAGCACAGCTGCTTCCAGGGCTGGTGGCGCAGGCCCTGCCACACGTCGAAAACTTCCCAGCCGGCTGGGGGCGCCCCCTGCGGGTCCAGGGTCCGCTCGTCCAGCAGCAGGGACGAAAGGCAGGAGAAGAGCTGCACGTGGAGCTGCCCGGCCGGCGGCCCCCAGGGCGTTGCAGGCGCCTGGCGAAAGAGCCGCAGCTCCGCGCCCACCAGCTCCTCTTTGTCTGAGAGCGTGGACACATCAAACAAATACTTCTGTCTCCGGAGAGGAGTGTGCGAGAGATCGTCTGCGAGATAAAAAATAATTACAGTCAGTTTCACTTAAGGGGGAGATCAGCCCGGTGCTTTTCGGCCGCCCCCAGGAGGAAAAGGGCGGGGAGGGGGCAGGCCGGCCGGGTAGTCCAGCTCAGGTGGCCTGGGGCCTGACCACCCTCTGCTCCTCGCCGGCCAGTGCGCCGCGCGGCGCGGCGCGGCTCGGGGAGGGGGCGCACCGAGGCGGGCGCCCTCCTCCGGGTCAGCTCCAGACTCCCAGAGCGGAAATCGGTGGCTGCAGGCGGGGCGGCGGCGGGGGTGCTCTCCCGGGTTTCTTCCGAGAGACTGCGTAACCACTAATGTGCCCTTTGTGGTCGCGAGCCTGGGCCGCGCTTCCCTCAGAGCTCCCGTCGGCTGCCTCCTTCATCAGTCACGTCTCAAATGTCACCTCCTCTGAGAGGCCATCCCCGACCACCCCGATATAAAGTGGCCTCCCTCGGCCGCTATCAGGGAACCCTGGCTTATTATCTTCCCGACACTTAGGATTATCTACAGTTACCTCGTTTATAATTGTCTCCCTAGTGGCCCGTCTTTCCCAGCCACACTGCCCGCCCCTCCACCAGTCCACGGACGCTGAGACGATGTCATGTCCATCCGGCTCGCCTCAGCACCTAGAACGGGGCCAGACCTGGACTGCACGCTGGCCAGTCAGCGAGAAGCTTCTGCGGTAGCCATTCTCATGGCTGCCCTTTGGAACCATCTGGAGAACTTAACTACCTCTGTTTTCTGCCAATTGAATCAAAATCTAAGGACAGGGCCTGAGCGTGAGATTTTTGTTTGTTGTTGGTTGAGGTTCTTTGGTTTGTTTGTTTGCTAAGCTCCAAAATGATTTTAAGGTGCAGCCCTACTTACAATCCACTGGTAGGGGGTAAACACTGCTGCCCATTGGGCAGTTTTGCTGAGTCTTTAAGGCTCAAAATGAGGCAGAAGGAAGGAAAAGTTACTATGCGATTTCTCTCCTTAATCGCTTTGTTTCCATTCAGCAATCATTTAACAACAAACAATGGAGCAATGAGACTTTGAAAAATACCAGGGGTGAGGGAGCAAATGAACCAGCACACACACTAGGCATCCATGCGCTGAGAAGATCCTGCAGTCCATGCAAACTAGATGTATTTGGAAGGGAAAACACACCATAGACACTTACACACAACTTACACGCACGCGCGCACACACACACACACACACACACGGAATGACATCCACCACCTCCGCCTTCCTCCACCACTACATCAGAAATTCTCTTGCTTTGCAACCAATCCTGACTGTAATTTCCTTTTATTGCAAGTGAGAAAAAGAAAGCAGAGATACATATGAGGTAGCAGGCTTTTTAAAACCCAACGCCAATTGTTCAGGAGCAAGGTAAACCTGGACTACTTTTTTTCTGACACATTTGTGCATGAAACCAACCCCACTTCGGTGTGCAAGGCGGAAAGCTAACCAGATTTTCCTGGGCTGCCTTCCCATAAAATATTTACAACCCAGCAAATACAAAAATCCCCAAAGCCCCCCAGCTTTCCCCAGAAGCTAGTAAAGTTTGGGTCGATTTCAATAGTAAAAGTGTCATTGAGTGCCGTCCGACCCTCCCTGGCTACCCAGATGCAGCCCAGGGGCACTGGCTCTGGAGCCCCAGCCACACCCAGTCGGCTCTTCAGGCTGACCGCTGACCGCAGGGCCGGCTGCCTCCCTCTAACACACATGCCCCGACCTGAGACGGAGCTGTGGGAAGGGTTAGAGAGGTGAAAAGGGAAAAGCTGCTGCAGGCAGTTGATTTATGGAAGCCAAGCCCTTCAAAACGACCAGGGTCATGTTAAAATCAGGAGGGATTCAGAACACTTCTTCTCCTTCTTGAAACTAACCTGTGTCCGACAATGCCCAGCCACCACCCAGATCTGGGGACCTGTCTCCTTAGGCTTCACCTCCCTGCCTCTCTCCCCAAACCCTGGATGTGATGAGACACACACAGCTATGGCATTTGCTGCACTACTAGCTGAATGTTGTGATGGCTGATGTGTTTCTAATCTTTGTCCACATGCACAGAACAGCTTTGGAAGGTGGGTACTTTTTGCAGGTATTATTCCCATTTTTGCAGATGGGAAAAGCAAACCTTGGAGAAATGAAGTCGTTGCCCAAGTTAGACAGGTAGTAAGTACTGAGGCGGAGATTCATGCTTAGGTCTGTTTAATTCTGGGGTTGAAGCATGTAGACTGTAAGTTCCATTCCCTCTTCACTGTAGTCCACGTACAGGGATCTGCAAGCAAGTAAGAGTGGCCAGGGTGGGGGACCCAGTCCAAACTGTATTTGCAGGGATTACTAGAAATAAAAGCTAGGCACCCTTAGAAACTATTTCTGCTAACATAACTCCTGGAGAACATTGGGCAGGTGTACAGAATAATGATTGAAGCATTTGTCTCTCATGCAACATGGTTAGATCAGCCCTCTTTTGTTTTCATTCTTTACTGTCATTGTTAAGTGTGGGTTAGTAAGTGCTTAGTCTGCACAGCTGAGTCAAAATTGAGGCACACGTCTGTAGAAAGAGGCCTCTATTGATTCTGCAACCTTGGGATTTCTGGCGATCTTTCTAGCAAGATCAGCCCACTCTTACCCTCCCCAGGTCTCTGGGCAGGAGGGCACATGGAGCTTTGGTTTCCATCCTGCTCCTTTCTCTTCCCACAGAAGTTGCATCTCAATCTCTCCAGCGGCTTCATCTGCATGCATATGGATACCCTAACCCTAGATCCAAGCTTCCCAGGCACCTGTAGTTGCGTATGTCACTGGTGTGATCCTCTCTTGGGAGGATAGGCCCAATGGAGAAACAGTCCAGGCCCTGGAAGTGAGTTCAAGGTTATTTAAGCAAGAAATTATGTGGCCCAAGTACCTAGAGCTTGGTCTAGAATAGAGGATTCTCAAAGCCACTACATTTGCAGTGGTCCCTCAACATACAGCATCAGTAAGAACTGGTTAGAGACACAAATCCTCTCGGGCCCCACAAGTTTGTGTGGAGTTCAGAATTTGCCTTACTCATAAGTGCCCAAGTGAGGCTGATTCTGCTGATGCAAGGAATTACGCTGTGAGAACTCATCTAGGTGGGCATGGCACCTAGGCTGTTTGGATTCTCCGCCATGCGGAAGGGTCTCCACTGGAGAAGAAACAACACAGGGCCCTCCAAAGCTCCAGGGTAGGTTCTGGTATAGTAATCAGCAGATCAAGTCACCATCTCCCTTAGCTCCATCCTGGCCCCACTGCCACCTCTGCATCTTTCTCTCCATTCAGCTACATGTTCTCTCAATGGGTCTCCCAAACCCCTAATCCCTAAGCCAAGGGTTCAAGAGGGTGATGCTCTGTGCAGCTACCCTACAGAGCACATTCCCCACCAGCCTGGACCTGCTCTGGAGCCAGGCATCACAGACACAAGCCCAGGGGAGGCCTTGCTCTGGGAAGTACGTACAGCACCATGCACTGTGACCCTGCAGGCATTTCATATGCTGAGCTGGCATCTCAGAGCCTGGCCCAGCTGCCAGGGACCACCTGTGTGCGGGAGCAGCCCTCCACACTGCCTCCCACCAGCCTCCTCCTCCATTCAGTCCTGTATTGATGAGATTTGAGTCATGCAATGACCCTCACTCCCTCCCATTCCCTTGACTGGAAACATGCATTTTTCATTTCACACTCTTTAGCACTTTCTTACACCCTGGAAATGAATCCTGGGCTTTAGGCACAGGATTTCATTTAAATTGAAACTGATCAGTGAGACATTGGGGAACTGTTCATTTTGCTTTTAATTTGCATCAGCCTGGCTTGTTACAGCTCACACCCCAGTTCATTCGGTGCTTGCTGAGTGTTAGCAGTGTAAATCTTTCAAGTTACAATTGCTGGATTTGCTTAGCCTCCTTGCCTAGGAGGAGGGTAGAGATAGGAGGAGGAGGAGAGAAAGAGGATAAAGAAGCAACAAACTACTAGTTTGGAAAAGTAAAAGCATCTGTCCAGAGCCACAGTTTTTGGCTGGAGGAAACTAGAAAAGTAAACACCAGAATGAAAAGGGAAAGATGCCCATGACCACACCTAAAATCCAGGATGATGGCCTGAAGGGAAGGGCACGCAGGGCACGATTCTCCTCTCCATGCCCCTCACCCCATGTCTCCTGCTAGAGGCTGCCAGCCTGGAGATGGTTTCAGAAAACCTGGAACTTTGCTTGATTTGAGGTAAGAAGAGTCCTACACCACATTTTCCTAAGACATCCCTGGGACACATATGCACAGCTTGAGGTCCCTTTTGAGGGCCCACTTAGATTTTCTATCCCTTGCCAACCTGAGGGGCCACCAGCGGCTCTAGCTCTCCCAACCCTCAGACTCCAAGCTCTCAGACGCTTCTCTGCGTGCACACTGCTTGCGTCGTCCATCCTCAGTGACCCTGGGTGGCTCCTGGCCAGGTGTCTGACAGGCCCAGCCAACCTCCTTTAGCTACCTGGCCACACCTTCCACTCACTCCCTATGAAGGCACAGACCCCTGCTAGGCAACTGCTCAAAAAGCCCAGTAGACAGTGGGCTTTCATACTCCCCACCCCATGGCTAGGAAAACTTTGCAAGGAAAACTCCAGATGTCTTTGCATCTAAGACACACACACACACACACACACACACACACACACCATTTTAGAGCCAGCAGCAGCATTGAGCACTTAATGGCATGAGGCACACGCTTAGAGCCTCTTTCCCTGAATCATCACAGCAAGTATCTGAGGTGGGTCTTACTGTTATACCCATTTATAACTAAGGAAACTGAGGCTCTGAGAGGTATGCGAACTTGCCCAATGAGTTGCAACCAGTAAGGGATGGGATGCAGAAGGTCCTAATTCCAGACCTGAGTCCTGATTGGGTAGTGGAGCAAGAGCGAGGCTACATGGTCTTATAGACATGTAACACTAGGTGGGCTGGACCCCTTCTTTGCCGGAAGGAAGACTTCCAAGCTCAGAATTCAAGGCTGGGTGTGCAATTATGTCTCCCCTAGGTATCTCAGCTTCCACACTCCCCACCAGGTTGGAAATAGAGCCAGTTGTATTTGGTGAGTAAAAATAAACCACCACCCTCTCACTCCTCCCAGGATAATTGGTATCCACGCTACTTACTGCTCCCCTGGGACACAGTGGTTTCCTGGCAAACTCCTGAGGATGCACCCCTCCAGAGCCAGGCCTTGTTGAGATCCCAGCCTTGTGGATTCCTGATGCATCTTGAAGCACTCTCGATAGAGTGTGCATTCGGGGACAACCCACACAGTTCACCTTTCCAGGGTGCTATGGCTTTATCCCAGTACATTTGCTTGACCAACCAGCACAGTAATTGTAATAGCAGACTCTGGTATGTCACTTATTGTGTGCTGGGCATGATCTAAATGCTTAACTTGTAATAACGCATTTAACCCCTCCCAAGCTACCCCTGAGAAGAGCATCACTATGACTGAAAATACAGGTTCAGAGTAACTTATGCAAGCCAGTAAGTGGCCAAGCTGGCAGCCACCACCCTAGATATCCCAGCCTTGACCTCTGTGCCTGATAGAAATCTTCAGAAGCTCTTTCCTTCTCAATTCCTGATCTCCAACAGTCATTATTTTTGAATCAGTAGAAGCGAAGGAATGTCAATAATTGAAATGTTGAAAGAGAATATATAAGGAAACTTAACTTTCTGGTCTGCAGAATAGAGATGATAATGCCAACTCACAGGGCACTGCGGGGAGGCAAGGAGAGGGGGAAAACTGCTGAAGATGTTATGCAAATGTTAGTTACCACTGACCACATGGAATGAGGATAGAAACTCAGAGTCGCAGAGGCATAAAACTGAATCCTGAGCTGTGACTTGGTGTCTGGGTGACCTTTGGTGGACAAGGTTACAGCATCTCTCCCAGCAGCCTCATGCACCAAATCTGTTAAGTGAGAGAACCAGTTTTATTTTGCTAGGTCATTGTGAAGATCAGAGTCAAGGCACAAGGGTAGCCAGTGTTGCTGTAACTACTTATATCCTGGGGGGAAGGAGGAGATGCACCTGTGTGACTCTTTTGAGGGGATATGGCCCATTTTTCTCAAGATATCCAGAGGTAAGTAGAGAGAAGTCACTGAGTAGTATGAGTAAAGAAAGAAGCAGGCACTTGGGGTTCCTCTTCATCTGAAGTCCAGCGAAGGTCAAGGCTTATGGGGGCCACAACCACACCCCTACCTCAGGGACCTTTCTCAGTCCTGTGATACTACATCAGCTACTGCTGGTATTTCTCACAATACCAGGTGAAGCTAGGACATCCACCCCAAATGTAGATTTTCTTCATCACAGAGCTTAGGGCCAGTGCTAGTAGGTGTGCTGGCTCAGGTCCCTCCTGGGCTGGACAGACACAGCTCTGAGACACCTGAGAGCCTTCCTAGCTCAGACCTCCCCTATGCCCTTTTGTGAGGCACCAACTAACCACAGAGCCTGCCTCAAGTGTGAGACAAGGAGCCAGTGTTTCCAATCTTCACCTGACAAAAGGTCATGCCTATGCTGGGAGTTGGGGTGGCTGCACCATGTGTCAGCTGCGAGGGTCCAGGGAGTGGGTCTGTCGGTGTACACGCCTTCTCGCCACACACGCACTGGCCCAGCTTCTCTCTGGGTCTCTGGCTTCCTCAGTATTTTCCCGAAGGCTTGCCCTACATTTCTCAGCTTGTTTTCTTCTTCCAAAAGCCGGAGGGGCCCAAGGGAAGTGCCCTTCTTCCCACGACAAGCAGCAGGCTGGTTAATCAAGTCTGGGTGTCCTGCCTGAATTTTGCATAGAAATCCCAAGGTCAGTGCCTAAGTTCAGGCTCAGCATGAAGCAAAAGGTTGAGGAAGGGAAGCCGGGCGGCAAAGGGAGCCTCGAATCTCACCGCACTGAAAACGTAACTGCGCTGGCCCCGAGCCTCGCGCAGTCTTCGACTGCAGTAAGCCAGCCCCAAGGGCACCCATTCTTGGCGGGTGCTGGGGACCAGCTACCAGTCCTCTCCCCTGAGCACTGAGTACAGCCAGCAGGAGTCTCCATTTTGTTCTTATAGGATGAAACGGATTCATTTGCAAAATAGTTTCCACGGACTTAATTGGAAAACCCTCATAGCTGAGCTGTCTTGAGTGGCAGGAGAGTCAGCGAGGAAAAACCAAATCAAGTACACTTTGCGAAGATTCACCCAGCCCCACCCTGGACACCTGGCCACAGAGGCTCAAATCTTAACCTGACCACACTGCAGATGAAAACCAAACCGAAGCTCAGAACGACCCCGAGGGCCAGACCCTTCCTCTTTGCTTTTCCGCGGAGCGCAAGCAGCCTGCGCATGGGCGTCGTCCGCAGGGACCCGGCTGATTTGCTGAGGGCGACCGTCCCTGCCCCGTTGACCAGTAGGATCCATCACACGGGACCCCGGAGTGGGATAAGAATTCGCAGTCGTGTAGCTGCCATCGGGGCTGGAACATGATCAGCCGCTTGTTTTGAGAACCTGGAGATTAAAAGTGGAAAAAAGTGCCCATTTTGTACGGTTTCCCCTCCCCAGCCAATTCTGAGGTCGCAGGTGGAGGCAGGGGTGGACCTGGGGTCGTGGATAGGGCTTTGGGCTCTTGGAGTCCAGGAGTCCAATGCAGGAGAAATGGCAGCGGCGTGTGCTGTTACCGCACCGGGTTGGGTCCCGCCTCTGCAGAACGGATCGCCGCCAGCCGGCTCCGCGGCGTCCACCTTGGTCTGACTTCGAAAGCAATGTGGCAAAATGAGATTCGTGGTGTGAGCGCTGGGCCATAGTCCAGTATCTCTTATGTGGAAGCAGCAGTCGGCTGGGAAGTGGGGCAGCGGGTGTTCCAACTTGCCTGGAAGTCAGGTTTCAGAGAGGGCGCACGGAACCCGGCGGTACTGAAGGACCGCCCCGCCCTCCACCGAAGCCGACCTGCCAAGCCGCCGCTGCGCCCGCCGTGGGTCCTTCTCCCGAAGCTTAGCCAGCACAGACTCGGGCCTGGGGCCAGCCCTTCTACTCTCTGGCACGCCCACTATCGGGTCCCTAAGCCTTGCCCCGCCCCCAGACGCGCGCGCTCCGCTAGGAACGCGGTCCCACGCAGCGCGCCTTGAGCCAGCTCCAGGCTTCTGCACCAGCTCTTGGCAAAACGCACCCAACCTTTGGGACCCCAGCAGGGCTAATGGCCTGTGCCAGAAGACCTAGAACGGCAACCCTGGAATCCGTTAGGCCTATAAGGGCTGTTTAATTCCTGTAAACAGGAGACACCATTTAGCTGGCATTGAACTTAAAAATAAACAGCCAGGGCATGGGGGCGGAGGGGGCGGCATGTACCAAGCAGCGGGGTGGTGCGGTGGATCCACCTTTCCGCTCTCCTCACCTCGACTGCCTCCTGATCCAGAAAGCGTCGTTTGGCCTGGGTTATTCAGTACCCGAGGGGTTGTCTAACCAATGCTCTTCACGTTACTTAAAAGTCCCCAGGGGTTTTGTTGCTTTGCTCTGAGTCCCTTGATGCCCGCAGCAGGCCAGGCAGGAAGCAAGAGTTCTACCGTAATCCTTTGCTACCCTCTTCCCTTACGCGTCCACCCCATTCCCTGCTCCCGCCAGCCGTCACCACGTGGAGGAGGTGCGCCAGAACCTCAGAGCCCGCTGAGAAAAGCAGGTTGCGCCAGGGCTTCGCTCCCGCCCCGCCGGCGCAGCGCCGGTGGACTCGCGGCTCCCCATCGCGCATCCCCTCTGATCGGAAGGCGGAGCTTTGAGGTCCAGATTGTTTGCGGGTGGGGGAGGGAGCCACCAGGCCTTTCGTGGTCTGTGGTTTGGGTGATTTTTTTTTCCTTAATGCGCAGAAACGATCCGGATGTTTGGGCATGTTTTTCCTATCCCCATCCCCCAGCTGCAGCAGGGCGCAAACTCCTGCGCGGAGGGAAGCGCTTAGTGTTCTCATTCTCCTCAGATTGGCCTGTTTGGCCAAGGAAGCTCTTTCACTTAGGATCCCAAACCCTGCTGCAGAAGACGTACATGCTTTTTTAGCTTCTTTCTTTTCCCTGTGAGGCAGCCCTTAAGGCCTTAGGGATAGGGATGACAATAACTGGTATTTAACAAGCCCTTGGGTAAGAGGTTAGTTTGTGGCCTTGAGCATGTCAATCATTCCAGCCAGAAAGGCAGAACATATTTCCAGTTTAAGGCTTCTCTCCCCGAAATCAGGGCTTTCCCTAGGACCTTCCGGTGCACACGGCCGGTGGCGGATCCTGAACCTGGACTTTGGCGCCAACTCCGAGCCTGTGTGCGCGCCGGAGCGCCGCCCATGCACACACTCGAACGCTTAGCAAGCCCTTTCCAAGGCTGTCCCTTCTTCCCGGGGAAATAAAGCCTAGATTGGAACCTTCTGCCCGGCTTCCTCGCTTGGCCGTCTGGTCTGAATTAGTGTTTTTATAAGGGACTCAAACAAATCGAATACAAGGTCACCAAATAATTAACAGTTGTGAATTCCCTCCGTCCCCATTAAAATACTTCCCTGCTTATATTTCATTTTCCGTTTGCCAACGACAACAGGGTCCAGGCAAGAGCGCTGCTGGGTTGATTGCACCACTCTGCGGCCAGGTCCACCCAGAAACCTGCTGTTTTGCATAAACATGATGTATCAGAGGAACTTCAATCGCGAGGGAACTAGGCAGCTCACCCCGCGCCCTGCCCCCCGCCGGCCTGTCCCCAGAGCCCTCCAGCCCTGCCCCTGATAATCACCACCCAGAAGGTAAACGGAGAAGCCCACAAACGACTAGGACAAACCAGCTCCAGTCATTTCTACCCGGCCAAGTCTTTGAAGGATGTCCCGATCTCGTTTTGGCTTTTATCTGTTCCTCCCTGCCTCCTTTCTGAGAGCGCTATTGTAACAGCAACAACAAAATTAGAATGCTCTTCTTGCAAGGGCATATGGAAATCTGCCGCACGGGAGTATTCCTAGACTCCTTTTGTGTCTTTCATCCTCGAGAATCTTTTTTCGCCCTTTTGTTGGAATGGTGTGAGGCTTCTCGCAGGAGCCGCAAGTCTAATCTCTCCCCCAATCCTCCTGCCATCCCTCAGCCGGGCTAAATTCATGGAAGTTCTAATTGTCTGCCTTTCCCAGGCCCCAAGGCTGGGGGTCCAGGGCCCCAGAACTGGCGGCCACTTAATGAGTGATTTCATGAGCTCACTGTAATTTCACTACATGCAACCTGAACCACTTGGGTCCGGTGACTGAGACCATACATGCATGCACACACTTCCTCATCATTCTGGATCTAACCAGCATTTTTAAAACGCACAATGAAGGCATCTGAAAAGACCAGAGATAAAGTGGATTGTTCCTCTGCTAAAATCAGTCTAGGAGGAAGGAAGACACAACAGATTCATACCCTGAAATCCAACTTTGCACTTGAACCCCTCACTGGCTCTTCGGAAACTACAGAGGTTATCAGACCAGGACAATCTCATGTTTCTTTCTGACTCTGCTTCTTACAGGACCCTTTAGAAATACCCTTACCCCTTACCTCACCTACATAACGCCCTAATGAAGAATGCTGGGTCTAGAATCTTATGTTTGTTTTACCTTCTCTCAGAGCTGTGTGACCTTGAGCAGTTTGCTTAACCTATCTTCTTTAAAAACAGGTGATTGTAGCACTTTCCCGAGTAATAGCAGTGAGAACGAAATAAGTCGTGTAGCAGATGTTAGCACAGTACATGGCTGACGGTTTTCTGTTCAGTAAATCTGGGTTATTATTATTGCCTCCTAGATGTCCACAGAGTAAGCCGAAAGGAGAGACGGATAAAGAAACGCGAGCCACAAGGGCTCCTCCTGGAGCGTGGGGAGAGGTGTGGAGGGGTGGGGTAGCACAGAGCGCGCTGCTCTTAGAGAACCAAGCGTTCTCCATGCATCTGGGGCAGAGTTTATCCTCTCTCTCTCTCTCTCTCTCTCTGGACCCTGGTCTTCAGGTGCGACCTTCGAGGCCCCAGTGTGAGCAAGCAAGGGCTGGTTACGAACACTGTACGTCCTTCGCTCGCGGCTCCGTCCCTTTTCTTGGCTCCTCCCCTTAAGGGACCCCTGCTGCTCAGAGCCAAGTCTGCCACCCTCCTTCGGCGATTTAAACATCCCCAAAGCAAGGCGCCCCTGTAGCCCAATGGGACCAGTCCTAGGCTGCTGGCCCCTGCTCTTTCCTCCTGGCTTCGGCTTCCGCGGGTTGGGGGAGGGGTTGTGCGGGGGGGGGCGGTGCTTGGCGCAGCTAACGGCCCCCACGTGAGAGGGGCGGAAGTCCTGGCCAGGAGCTGGGGATGCGCGGCGAGCCGGTCCCTTCCATCACGGGAGACTAGACACCGTTTGATGTGTTATGACATGAGCCTTCAATTAGATCGCTGAGTTGAAACACTCCAATCAGGGGCCCGATGCTAAGCAAGCCCCGGAAGGTCCAGCCCGAGGTCACCGCCGGTGACACATCAAATCAAAATCAGTGAGAGGGAAAGTGAGGCTTTCCCTTTATCAAGCAGGGGCTGCAGCCAGCAACGTACCCCCTCCCCACACGGCTCCGCGCGCCCCTCCCTCCGGCCGCCCCGCACAGCTTTGCCCCAGCGCGGCGTGCCACCCGCCGCCCCGCCTTCGCAATGGGCGAGCTGCGGTTTTCCGCGTCTTCCTGGAACCTGGGGGGCGTATGGCAGACCTGGCCTTGGAGGCCGCGGTCCGGCTGCTCGCACCGCGTCTTCTCCCGCCCTGGACCGCGCGCAGCCCCAGCCCTCGACGGCATTCTGGGGTTGAAGCTGGGCGTCTGGATCTCGGTCCGGCCGGCCTGGAGACCCTGGCTCGAGAGCAGACACCCCCCACACACACACTCCGCCTCAGCCTGGGCGCGCAGCCACTCCCTCCTCTACCTCCGGCGCCCAGGGTCTCACAGAGCGGTGCCCCCAGAGGAAGGGCTGCAGGGTCGGCAAGGGTGACGCGAGCTCGAGACCTCTCCACCCCGCTGTCCGAGAGCCGCAGGCTTCCATAGACATCTCCCCAAAACCCGCAGGGTCCTTTGGCCCTGTGCCAGACTCACAGGGCACAGAGAACGAGTTAGGGGTGCCTGCTTGGGGGAGGGGCGGAGATTCCTGCCACTTCCCTACCGGGAATGGAAAATGAGTACCCACTGCCGGCCTGCCCGGGCCTCCGGGATTTCTTCCCTTGGGGAAAGGACTCTGGAACAGTTTGCTCTGAGCTTTCCGTAGCCTCTGCTCCGGCAAGGGGATAGAGAAGGCTGGCGATTAGCAGAAGCCTTGGTGGGAGGAAGCTCGACCTTAGCTGGAGGGGCAGGGAGTTGGCGAGCTGCACAGCAACCCCGACGCGGGGGGAACCAAGAAGCCACGTTTCTTTGCAAAGGTGACTCCCATGGCCCTAAAGTCATCACGGAATACCTGGCATTAATTCCGAGCCCCAACCTTTTGGCAGCTCATAACATGGTTGACCTGAGGCTGCAGCGGCCGTCCCAGCTTAGCCAGGACCCCCGCGCTCCTGGAAGGCCGCGGGAGGCAGAGACTAGGGGCTGGGGACCCAGGAGAGCCCGGGGCTGGGAGGCCGCTCCTTAGCGTGTTCTGCAAAGCTTCGCGAAACTGTAAGCGCTCCAGGCAAATGTGGTGGAGCACCTCTTGGGTTGCTGGCTGAGCCCACTTCCACTGGCCTACAAATGGAAGGCTGAGAACGGGTCCGGGTCGCTAGCGGAGCTAAGTGTAGGGAAAGCAGGCAGTGGGTAGCTGCGGGAATCTATCTCCAGCTGCCTTTCTGCTCCCTCCCCCTCTTGCCGGTCCTTTCCTACTTCCTTCACATTATTGTCGCTCCTTTCGAGGAACTGGGTTTTCTGACTCCTGCGGAGCCCTTTCCAACTTCGGAGACCGGCTTTCCTCGAGGGCACGGGCCACGCTCACACCAATGCTTTTGGCAAGAAGGGGCGCTGGGGTGTCCGCGCACGCCCACACAGGCACCAGCTCCGGGACCAGGGATGGGGCGAGCGGCAGAAGCGCTAAGAGTAGCGTTGCCTGGTTGAGGTGAATGGGCGCACCCACGCACGCTTGCGGATAAAGTGGCAACAAAACCCCAAACCTAACAGTCCCTGCCTCCGGCCCGCTCCGCCACTTGCTGCAGCTGCCGCTGCTAAAATGACTCGAGTTGCAGCCTCGGAGTCGCTGCGGTGGGGGGTGGGGGGTGGGAGGAAGAAAGAAAAGAGAAGAGAAAGGCCAAAGGGTGCTTGGCTGCCGCTGGGCTGCTGATCCCACACCTGGCACTCGGATTCGCGGAGAACCCGGCGGCAGCTGGACTAAGGCACAGCCCGACGCCGCTTGCGGACCCGCTCCTCGGAAGGCGGGACTCGCGGTGTGGGCTTTCTCCGCAGCGGACAGGCGCTCCCAGCTTCCCAAGGCCCACCCCTGGACCCGCCCTGTTCCCCCGGGCGGCTCAGACCTTGCACCCGGGATCCCGCGCAACCCCGGACCGCGAGGTGCGGCTTCCGTCAGTTCCCACCCTGACCCCTCTGGGGTCCTGGGCTTCTGCCTGCCGCCCCCTATGCTCCACACTTCCTCCACTAACTGCCAGACGAGCGGCCACCACGCAGCCTTCTGCAAAAGACGAGGGCAAGGAGAGAGAGCGAGAGCGAGCGGAGCGAGGAAGGGAGAGAGCAGACTGGAATAAAACCTGCAACTTACTCGGGCTTTAGTAAAACAATCTATAAAAAGAAAAGGGTAGGTGTGCAGAGCGGGAAGGGGATTCATAAACGCAGCCTGCAGCCCGAACGGCGCGAGGCCGCCGAGCCCCGGTGGGAGGGGTCTCCGTCTTCTTCACCACTTACCGAGTCCCCTGTCTACAAAGCTGGTGATCGTATTGGCAGACTTGGAAGACTGGAAAAAGCTGGCATTGATGCCCAGCTTCTCGGCGATGGAGTAAGTCCTGTAGATTGACAGCATGTACTCGTGGGGCACCACGCGCGGACCCCGGCCAGGCGGCTCCTGCGCCGGCCGCCGCTGGGGCTCATCCTCCGCCCGCAGCTCCTCGCGCTCCCGGGGCGTCCGGGCCGCCGAACTCTCTCGCGGCGCCCGCGGCATCTTCCCTTCCTTGCGGCCCCGCACGCCCTTGGTGGAGCCCAGCTCGGCGGATGACGACGAGGAGGAGATGGAAGCCTGCTGGAACCCGGGCAAATCCCAGAGGAAACTGATGAGGAAGACTGCCGAGAGCAGGACCCTGGGGGTGTCCATGGCGAGCGAGTGGCTGCGTCTCCCCGGGAGGCGGCGGCGGCGGCGGCGCAGGGCGCTAAGGGCTCGGAGCGGCTGGACAGCGGCCGGGGCCCGGCTCCTCGGGCAGACTCCGAGTGCGAGGAGCCGGGTCCCAGTCACACAAACCCCGGGCCTGCCACGCCCCCTCCCGCCCCTCGCCGGGAGGGGAGGGGAGGGGAGGGGAGGGAGGGCAGAGCAGAGGAGGGAGGGTGGGAGGAGGAGAGGCCGGGCGGTGCGGGCCGGAGGTGTAGGGAGAGGGGCAGCGCAGAGCCGGTGTGGCGGGAGGGTGCAGCGCCCCCGCGGGACGCGTGCGGGGTTGCGGGCCCCGGAGCCGGCAGTCTCCAGCCTCGGGGGAGTCAGGGCCTGCTCGCCGCGCCGGGGTCCCCCCTCGCACCCCGGGGAGTCCCGGTCTCTCCGCAGCCCCGTGCGGGCTCTCGCTCCTCGCTGGCCGCCTGCGGGAGCCCGCGGCCCGGGCGCAGGGAAAGCGGCGGCGGCGCCCCCCAGAGCCGGCCTGGCGCAGGCGCCTGGGCAGAGGGCTGCGCTGGCTCCGGGTGCTGGTACCGTCTCTCCGCGATCGCCAGCGCCAGGCCGGCCATTCGCTTCCCTTCAGGGGCCAGCCTGGAACCAGGGGAGCCTCCCCGGGCGCCGGGCGCAGGGCCCAGCTCGGAACGGCCCCATGCTCTCGGTAGGGGCACCGCTCCCCACAAAAGACAGGCGGTCTACACCCGACCCTCGAGGTCAGGCAAAGGCCACGAGACTCGAGTTTTGAAGGAGGCGGAAGGCTGGTGCGCTCGCCTGCAGGCCCCAGCCTCTCCGGGCGCCGGCTGTGGCCGCTGCTTTCCGCCAGGTTTGCTCGCGGGATCCTCCTCCCTCTCGCGGCCTGGCCCCCGGCTGCACAGCAGCCCCACTGCCCCTCTCTCCTCGCCTTCCCGCCTCCCCACGTCCCGGCTGCATTCCGACCCCCCCCCCCTTTCCCCAGCCCGCTCCTCTCCCACCGCTGGCTGCCTGGCCTCCCCCCTCCCTCTGCAGCCCTACCCCAATCTGTTTCTCTTCAGCCCGGCCTCGCCCCACCTCGAGCCTCCGCAGTCTCTCCCCAGACTCCGCGTGCTTGCCTTCCCCGCCCACTGCCGAGCGCAGTCCCCGGGCCCCGCCGCAGCGAGACCCGCGGCCGAGTACGGCCGCTCGCTCCCGCCGTGGTGCGGCCCCTGCACTGCGGCGGGCAGGCGGGCTCCCCCCTGTAGAATGCCCTCCTTGAGGCGCCCCCACAACTCTGTGGGGTTAGCGTGACTTTTTGCACTGAAAAAAGTAAGACTCCGGGGAGGGGAGAAGTGACTTTTCCAAGGCCACTCACCGTGAGGTTTGGCAGCCTGAGACAGAACCAGGGCTCTGACCCGCAGCCCAGGGCTGTTCCCGCACGGCCCAGGGCACTCATTCCTGGCCACGCCTCTCGGCGGCTTGTCTTGCTTTTTTTCTTTTCCTAACGGTTTCACTTGGTCTCGGGAGATTGCCTCCTTCCCCACGCCGCCAGTTGTGTGCCTTCCCTGCCTCTCTAGTCCCCTCCCTCTCCGTCTGTGCTGGGGGGGGGGGGGGGACTGTTCACCTGACAGCCTACGGTGGGGGGAGGGGGATCGCTGCTTCCCTACCACACACCCCCACCCCTTAAACTTCCTTCAGATCTGCACACGGGCCTCCCCCAGGTGGTGACAGACACCCACAGAAAGTCTGGGTGTCAGACAAGGTTACCAATATATTTCATTTTACCTTCGCAGGGATTACCTGGACAGTGCTGTGTTACCCCTGTTTTACAGATACTGAAACTGAGGCCTAGGGTCACACTGCTCCAATCTAGCCTCTGACCCACTGGGCACTGAGCTTGGATACTCCTTCGATCTCCCTGGGTATCCCATTGGGACCATTTTGCTGGCCTACTTACCTACCCACCGGGCTTTGGTTGGGGGATTGTCAAGTCCTGAGCCCTCACCCTTGAAGGTGTTTTACTGTAACATTTTCTTTCTTCCTTTCTCCATGCTTGAAAATTGTTATCATTGACTAAAGGAAAATAGAAAGAAAAAACTGTTTCTCACATTGGCGCCACTACAACAAATCAAAATGGTTTTTTGCCTATATGGGTTCCCTTACATTCTTTCTTTAATATTTGTGCACCTGCTTTTTCATATTACAGCAATCCAGGGGTAGATGCTATGTTGTGCTCTCCTCTTGCCACTTAACATGGTGCTACCAAACTCATTGCCTTCATCCTCTCTCCTCTGAATCCCTCCCCCCCGCCCCAGGTCTCTACTCCTCTGCTGTCCACCTGCAAGGCCAAAGACCCCACACTCTGCGCCCCTCCCACCAAGCACATCTCTCCTTCTGCCCACCTGCCGCCACTGGGGGCCACGTGGTCTGGGTCGGCCTGTACTGCATCTTGCTGTGCACGTTTGTAACCCAAAAAACTGTCCCAAAGAGGCTTCCTCCCTGAGCTGTGTCTCCAATCCCTTCCCTTGGGGAAATGAACACTTGTGGCTCATGTTATCGGTCTTTACATTTTATCAGTGCGTGTCTGGCTAATGATGATCCATGGTTTCGGACCCTCCATCCAGCAAGTGTGTTTCCTGCCTACCCCCAGCAGCACTGCTTGTTCTTGTGTTCTCCACAGCATGTTATCTGCTGCAAGTTATCCGCAAACAGGAAAGAAAGGGATGAGCTTAGTCCCTGTGTCTTGGACCTCTCTGCACACTTACACAGTCACCTGGAACAGCAAAGGACCATGGGACATGGACCACCAAGGATGTGGCCTGTTGTCTGTCAGGCCCATCCTGGGGCTGCTCTCATCCTCCCTCCTTGCTACCCGCTGCAGATCCATGCAGAAAAGTTCTGGCTGCTCTGTCATCGTGTCACACTTGAGGAAATTAGAGGCAAAACTCAATGGAAGGGGCCCAAGGTGCCTTCTCAAACTTGACAGAAATGTAACAGGGCTAAAAGCAGGGACTTGGACTCCCAATGCTCCCAACTCTATGTTAAAACAACATCAGATTGCAACATGACAATGATCCACAGTAGTGTATAAAGCCCAATGTATGTGCTGCAGATTAGAGTCCAGTCCAATCTTAAAAGGACCAAACCAAGGTCTTTGCTGTGTGTGTTGTAAAACTAATGATACCAAGAGTAAACAGGCTGAAGTTCGTTTTCAGGTCTTCATACAAGATTCAGAGTCTTTGAAGTGATGCTGCAGAATTTTAACATTTCCAGCTAGCCTCAGATTCCCTGGTAATTTCCGCAGCAGTTTCTTCTACGAGGAACATTTAAAAGGCGTGCAACTTGCTTGAGATGAGCTGAGAAGTGCTGGGGTATGCACCGTTAGCAATTTGACCGTAGCTTTCTTTTCCTGGAGATTTCCCACTCTCCCAAGTAGGTGCAAGTACAAACTGTGCAGGATGGTATCTCCTGCCCCCCTGTGGATGAACAGGGAATTACCTGTGGAGAACCAAAATAATGCCGGACCAGGAAAGTTCAACATGGTTTTCAAAGTTGAGCAATGGATATTGACATCTGTTAAAGTAAATTTAATGAGCTGGAGAGCCATCCTAAAGTGTATAGCATTTGGCAACAAAACACTCTGAATGAGAGATCTTCTTGTCCAGAGATACAAAGCCAAAAGCAAATAGAACTGCCTTAAATCTGAGTTGTTACTGTTTTAAGTTATTATTTTTTCTTTTCTTTTAAAAATATTTATTTTATTTTGAAAGAAAGAGTACATAGAGAGAGTGGAGGAGACACACACATGTGCACGTGCATGCACACACACACACACACACACACACTTCCTATTGCTAGTTCACTCCTCAGATGCCCACAATGGCCAGGTCTGGACCAGGCCAAAGCCAGGATCCAGAAGATTGATCTCGGTCTCCCACATAGGTGGCAGGACTCCAAACACTTGGGCCATCTTCTGCTGCTTTTCTCAAGCAGTTAACCGGGAGCTGGAATGGAAGTGGAGCAGCCGGGACACGAATCAAGACCCATATAGGATGCTGGCATCGCAGGTGGCAGCTTTGCTTGCCAAGCCACAATGCCAGCTTCTAAATTGCTATTTTATATTATTTGCTCAGGCAGAGAAGATTCTCTTAAATAATAGAGTTTTTGTCTCTTACCTTTAATTATTCATTAATGTGTCCCTTGAAAGGCAAGTTCTATAAAAGTGATTGAGTGTGATGCAATTTCATGGTGGACCCTATCCACAGGTGCATACATCCTAGAAAGATCTCAGTGCTTGAAGATTTGCACAGATGAAACCACTTCTTTAGTTTAAGGTGTTTTGTCTCCATCAGGTCCTATTTAACATGCAAACACTATCTAGTAGGATTCCTATTCATATTTTCCTATTACCATACCATTCTGCATAAACCAATACATTGATATGATTAGTTAGCTGTCCCAAAGGAAATGAGATCGAAAACTGGTAGGTTTTGATTACAAGAAGGATAATAACAAAAAGGACTAGGGACACGGATGAAAATTCTGTTCCTTTGTAGGGAAATTGTGGAGCTCAGGTTGCCCAGTCTTCCTTCCTTCCTTCCTTGGTCCTGCTCATATCTGTTGTTGACACTTTCACACAGTTTCACCTGCAGAAAGGGTCCTTCAAAAAAATGAAAGCTGGGCCAGCACTGTGGCATAGCAGGTAAAGGCACCGCCTGCAGTGCCAGCATCCCATATGGGCACTGGTTCATGTCCCGGCTGCTCCACTTCCAATCCAGCTCTCCGCTACGGCCTGGGAAAGCAGTAGAGGATGGCCCAAGTCCTTGGGCCCCTGCACCCGCGTGGGAGACCTGGATAGAAGTTTCTGGCTCCTGGTTTCAGATGGGCGCAGCTCCGGCCCTTGCAGCCAATTGGGGAGTGATCCAGTGGATGAAGACTCTCTCTCTCTCTCTCTCTCTCTCCTCTCTCTGTGTAACTCTGCCTTTCAAATAAATAAATAAATATTTTTTTTAAAATGAAAGCTGTTAGCTTAGAGTACTGGTAGTGCTCTCCAAAGCATGGTCCAGAGTGAAAGTGTGGGACATTCAACATCAGGAGAAAATAGGAAGGCTCTGTTTGTTTCAGGGAAGTGGAGGAAGAGGAGAGAAGCAAAGAAATGACCTGGAAGGGCATATCTAAAGTAACACCTCTTCTTCTTAACTCATACTGGAAGTTATCCCAATTTACATTGAGATCCAGCATTCGTTTTCTTTCATTTGTTTCTTTGGCAGAATGATTGACAGAGACATTGAATGAAAGGAATGAAGACCTGTGCCAGATGACATTAGTGCTCTTGACCTCTCTGGGACTTGATTACTCAATTCTGTCAGCAGAGCAGCGTCCCAGCTCCATGCTTGGCCCCAGGCCTGCTACCACTGTGACAGCTGTGAGACTGGTGGGGAATTAGAGATTTGCCAACCTTATCAGTTCCATTGCAGGGCACATGGATGCCCAGCCAGGCTGAGGTTTGCCAACACAACACCAGTGGCTCTCAAAGTGATCAGCAGCATCACATTACAAATGCACCTTCTTGGGCCTCACCTCCAGTCTGCGGAGTCAGACCCTCTGGGGCTGAGACCCTGCAATCTGTGTGTTAACAGCACCAGAGGGGTGCTGATGCCAGAGAAGCTTGGAGATGCAGTGGCCTATACCATGAAGTAGGGGCATGATACCTGCCAAGGACTTGGAGAAATGCTTTGATTTTTAAGGGCAGGCTGCAAAGGCAATGCATAGTACGCAGTTTTATTTTCAAATGAATGATTCTCATTCCTAGCAAGCAAATAATTTTCGTTCTCCATGTCAGCCAGGTGTATTTAATTGCCTACAGCTATACTAAGCCAAATATGGCCAATCTGGCATGTCTCTAAAACCCAGTGGATACAGGCTGCTTAGAACCAGAGGGAGCCAGGAACGGACCGGGAATGTAGTGGAATGTAGGCATCTTCCTATCTAGTACTGAAGACAAAGAAGGGACTCAAGGTCCCAGCACTGCCACTCTCTGGCTCGCTGCACTCAGAATCTCCTGACTTCAGCATTTTCCACCCCAAATGGAGATGACAATATGTCCCTACAGGTTTTCTGTGGTGATATACAACAACATGTGTTAATTTTTAATCACAGATATTAGCAATTATTTAGACTTTTAGATAGCACACAAATTCTCTGTTAATTGTAGTAGTTTTCACTCTTTAATCTGCTGTTTTGGAATTAGATTTAAACATTTTAATTTAATTAGCTTTCATATTCTCTTAAGAATTCCTTTTTTTTAAAGTAGCTTCTCTAAAAAGGCTGAGTTTGTTTGACACAGCAAGATTTTTACTCTATTTCACTGTAAATGTGTGGCTACACTTTTCTTCTGTAATGATTCGATGTGTTTCATGTTTGTCCAAATATTCTAGATTGAAAACACATTGCAGTTTGCTAATAGGTATTGGGATACTTAAATTGAGCAGTGCTTTCTCAAATGAGCATATAGGATGCTTATGAGAGTAAAGATGAAATACTAGGAATGATTTGATTCTTACCAAATCATGCATACAAAATTACAATTATATAGGAAATTGTCTTTCCTGTTTAGGATCAGATTTGGTTTGAAAAATTACTACCAACTTTGTAAACATTAAAATAGAAGCAATAAAGATGTGAAATTTCACACAGGGGATCTACAATGTTTGGGTAATTATAAGCATATGGCTCCTTTACATGAGATCTGTTTAAAGTGTATTTACTAGAGCTCTGGGAAAACAGAGGTTCTCAGATTCAGAGTTTATTTACATGCACTGAGAATGTCACATTTACTATCAATTTATCACAACCAATTTTTGCTTCAGAACTCTAAATAGTACTAGCTAAATAATCACAGTGCCATTTATTGTCATCTCATCTGTTTGTTAATATACCAGGTGGTTTTACTGTTACATGAAATTGCAAATAGCAACAAACCATTCAACTAGCTAGTCAAAATTGTCAATACTTTCCCCATAATTTTAGAAGAAGTTTCATATATTTTATGTTAATATTTTGGCACAAGTTTGCATTGACTAATTTCAATATATTCAAATCAAATAAAAATGAATGATGTAACAGTATAATTTCATATGCTTTTGAAAAACACTGCTTCAATGTATCTGTTCCTAGGATCACTGAAAGTAAACTCAAATGTGTTACCTATATACCTAGAGTTAAATGAATACTTTAAATCTGAGCAATGGTTGAAATTTCACTTGGAAACGAATTAATATGGGATTTAAGAGTGTGAAAAGTCTATGTAATCCCAACCTTTCCTCAAAACACCTTCTTTCCAAGACTTTGTTCCTGGAGAGCTGATTATAAAATATCACAGTTACAAGCTATAATACATTGGCCTCAGAAACAAAGTACAGAGATGGAAAATAGAGCAGGGACTGCCAGGAACTGGGGCTGGTGGGATGCAGAGTCAGTGTTTAATGGGTACAAAGTCCCAATTTGGGATGATGAAAAAGTCCTGGAGATCGATGTGGTGATGGTTACTCAACAGCGAATGTTCTTACTGCCACTGAATTGCCCGTTTTAAAAATCGCTGAAATGGTCAGTTTTATGTTGTATCTATTTTATAACAGAAGCACAAAGATTTAGTTAAAAATTTTAAAAATGCTCATTTGAAAAACTATATGCTTAAAGACAAAATGTTTATAGATGCCTGTATTGACAATTTTGGTCTTTTGACCCCATTGTCAGTTGGCAAAGCTGAATGTGGTTTTATAACTACACAATATCAAGGGGGGAATCTTATTAGTCCTGGGGCTAAAACCCACTCTACCTCTCCAACTATTCTGTGAACCACTCTCAATTCCTCATCTGATTTTTTTCTCGTAAAAGGTTATTTCAGTAAAGATTAGAATTGGATATATTAATTTCATTTTATTGAAGGAGATTTTTAAGCACTGTATGAAAAATTCCTGGTAGGGTCATTTGAAAGTTTTATTTTATTTTTTAAAAGATATATTTGAAAGACTGAGAGACAGAGAGAAAGTGGAGGAGAAAAAAATATTTCATCTACTAGTTCACAACCCCAGTAGACACAGTGGCCAGGGCTGGGCCAAGCCAGAGCCAGGAGCCTGAAAGTGAGGCAGC
Source organism: Oryctolagus cuniculus (assembly GCF_051225735.1). Lineage (NCBI taxonomy): Eukaryota > Metazoa > Chordata > Mammalia > Lagomorpha > Leporidae > Oryctolagus > Oryctolagus cuniculus. The sequence continues at coordinate 122,306,925 of NC_142872.1, forward strand.
CAGGACTCAAACCAGTGATGCTATATGAGGGATGCTGCCATTGCAGGCAGTGGCTTAACCCTCTGTGCTCAACACCAGCCCCCACTCCAGTGTTTAACAGTCCTCAATGGAAGGGAAAATTCTGAAATAGTAAAAATTGGTGGTTCTCCCCCACCTTTGCCTTTTCCCTCTAGAGTTGCTATTTTCTCAGTGGATTTATCTCTTGGGAAACTGTCAGTTAATGCCTAATAATGTCAATGAATGCCTCTTTAGGGCAAATTAATTAATTCTGGATTTAAGTTTCTAGGCAAATATGTAGTTTTGCACAATATTCCTGAGCTCCAAAGTCATGATTCTTGCATGGTGACAATGAAGACCCAATGAAGGTCATGTACATTGCTGTGGCCACATTCCCCTCTTGGACTCCTGCCACATTCACCATGTACACGTTACAGTCATAGCTGCTCAGGGCAGGACGAGCCTAGAATGCAGGAATTCTAGTCTTTTTCAGAGATGAGGAGCCGTGGCTCAAGGCACTGGTGAGAGGCTCCTTTCATCTGTCTAGGTCATTCAGTCTCCAGCACAGACCCTCTGACCATGAACCTAGGGCTCTTTCTAGAACACCAGCAAGCACCACTGTTCTCCAATAAGTGGCCATTTGAGTGTCTCCATCTTCCAACAAAATAAAGAGTCTAAGGGTCATTTATGTGCTATGTAAGTTTTCAGGTATTTTCCACTGGGGTAGGTAAAGTGGACGTAGATATTTAGGTGCTTTATATCTATAGGGGTTAACTAGAGGTATTCACAAGGTTACTTCAAAATGTTCATCTCCAGCCGGTGCTGTGGGGTGCTGGCTAATGCCACTGCCTGCAGTGTTGGCATCCCATATGTGCACCAATTTGAGTCCCAGCTGTTCCTCTTCTGATCCAGCTCCCTGCTAATGCACCTGGGGAAGCAATGGAAGATATCGTAAGTACCTGGACCCCTGACTACTGTGGGAGACCTGGAAGAAGCTCTTGGCTCCTGGCTTCAGGTTGGCCCCGCTCTGGCCATTGCAGCTATTAGGGGATGAATCAGTGGATAGAAGATCTCTTTCTCTCTCTTCTTACATAAATAAATCTTTAAAAAAAGATTCATTGCAAAATAGAATTAAATGATTATCTTGGAGCAAAAAGTTTGAAATCTATGTAGCATCTTCAAAAAGTTCACGGAAAAATATGTATTATGAAACAACTATGCATGGATGTCAAAATATATTTGTTGGTTTCATTTCTCATGAAGTTTTTGAAATCATCTGATAGATGACTTACATAGTTTCAGGTGTACCCCCACTGGGTGGGCACACACGATATGGTTATCAATCTCTCTCAGCCGCATCAGTGTCTATGTTGACCTGGGCTGGCCTCCACATGTTCTTAACCATTTCTCCTGCATCGTGAAAGCAACGGACATGGTAATCCATAGTGAGACTTTTGCTTATTTGAAGGACCTAAGGAACCTCATGGGCTATTCTCCTTGTTCCTTCCTAAATAATGCTGGCTACTTCAGTGTTTCACCAGGACTCTAACTGGCCAAAGTGTTGCCTTCCTACATTGACAAGAGGAAACCAAGATGAGACAGATGGCAGATCTTTATCCAGTCCTCAGGAATTTTCTGGTTGTGACCCCTGCCGCATCTCCCAGGAGGACACAGTCGCCGAGAGGGGACGCAGCACATTTCCAGTCTTTGAGTGACACATACGTGTTCATGTTAAAGAACAGGCACACTTGCCCAAGCAGTCTGTCCAGCTCTCAGCAACTCGAGGGATGCCAAAGCCTGCAAACGAAGCAGGGGACGGCAGGAGCTTGCTTCCAGGTGTTCCATCGTTCTGCCTCCCTGAGCCCGCCATCGCAGCCTCTTTCCTCATCTCTTTCTGCTCCACGGCAGACTGCCTCTCAGGGTCAGTCCCGCTAATTTTTTCTTCCCATCTCCTCCTGTTTCCCATGCCTTTCCTTCTTCTCTTCTTCTTTCCATCACTCTTTCTATTTGTCTTTTACTCACTAGAATTTGGGACAAGTGCACATCCTAAAATTTTCCTATTTATCTTGGTCTGAATCAATGTATCAAATGAACTGGATTTTCTATTTTCCTCCAGGAAGAAAAGAAAATCCTGCCACTTGAAACTAATCTATTTTTCCTTTGATTTCAATATGGCCCTTGATAGATATATATTCCTACAGATGCCGCAAAAGGGGTAAGGGAAACGTCGCTCTCCCATAATGATTTTATTATTTGGTATTTGTTTAAATATGGCACAAATAAACTCTGATTCCTTCTCTGCATTGGTGCATTTTTATGGTTGGGTGGAACCAACTCTATGATTCTCTTGTTTCAGTTTTTAAAGTTTCAGATGGCTGCCAGCTTCAGTTGGAGCTTCTCTTAGAAGTTGCTCATATTGTAGCTGTATTAGGCATTACCCAAACTTCTGAGAATATCATATTAGGAGTATAATACAGGGCCGGCTCTGTGGCTCAGTGGGTTAACACCCTGGCCAGAAGCACTGGCATCCTATATGGATGTTGGTTCGAGACCCAGCTGCTCCACTTCCAATTCAGATCTCTGCTGTGGCCTGGGAAAGCTGTAAAAGATGGCCCGAGTCCTTGAACCCCTGCACCCACATGGGAGACCTGGAAGAAGCTCCTGGCTCCTGGCTTTGGATCGGCACAGCTCCTGCCATTGCAGCCAATTGGAGAGTGAACCAACGGATGAAAGATCTCTCTCTCTCTCACTTTCTTTTTTTTTTTTTTTTTAATTTTTTTTTTTATTTTTTTGACAGGCAGAGTGGACAGTGAGAGAGAGAGAGACAGAGAGAAAGGTCTTCCTTTGCCGTTGGTTCACCCTCCAATGGCCGCCGCGGTTGGCGCGCTGCGGCCGGCGCACCGCGCTGATCCGATGGCAGGAGCCAGGAGCCAGGTGCTTTTCCTGGTCTCCCATGGGGTGCAGGGCCCAAGCACCTGGGCCATCCTCCACTGCACTCCCTGGCCACAGCAGAGGGCTGGCCTGGAAGAGGGGCAACCGGGACAGAATCCGGAGCCCCGACCGGGACTAGAACCCGGTGTGCCGGCGCCGCTAGGCGGAGGATTAGCCTAGTGAGCCGCGGCGCCGGCCACTCTCTCACTTTCTCTCTCTTTCTCTCTGTGTGTGTAACTCTAACTTTCAAATAAATAAATAAATAATTTTTTTAAAAAAGGAGTATACTACAACAATACCTGCCATTGTAATTTTAAGGCCAAAAGTTTCTTCAGTAGGCATTTGGCTTCCCTTGGCACTCCAGTCTGCTCCAGTCTAGTCCTAACTTCACCTCCCAGTGCTCCTGAGCACAGAACTGACAATGGTGCCGCATGGTGCCGTAGACTCTCCTACATCTGCAGGTGTTTTCTCAGCTCTACCTGTGCCTCATCTTCAAGGCTGGGCTGCCTGCCTGCTTCCTCTCCACCATCTGCTTTGAACTGGAAGAGGCACCTTTTACAGCCCCAGGTTCACCAGGGTTCCTCGTGTCCTGCACTGGGGATACTTGTGCATCTGAGGGACAAGGGTGATTGTATCACTTTTCCTTCCTTACACGGTCTCCAATCACCTTCCCACAAACACACCTCTTTCTAGAGTAAGAAACGCTGGTTGGAGTTTGTCCTGAAGAAGTAATATGAGGGAACTTAAAAAAATTTGTGAAAAAAATTGAATTAAAAGATAAACTTACTTTGGAGCAGGAAGATGTTGAAGTCCATGCAGCGATTTCTCATAATAGCCATTTTCCAAGAACTTTTTGAAGACCTCTCATGTTTCTCTAGGGCTATAAATCACAGAATTCTCCTGAAAGAACCACAAGGAGGAAAATTTTGTGAGACCCAATTTTAAGAAACTCCTAACCAATATGACAAAGAGAATCAACAGAAAGTCAGATCTGAGAAAGGCCTCTTAGAGCAATCACCCAGCTTAATTTGGTCCAAAATGGGCCATGTTGAACAATGGTAAAGGCTGCCCAGGCACAAATCCCAGCTCTAGAACATTGGCATATTCTAGAACCTGTCCTGGCCTGAGCTTCTTCAGCTGTAATCCGCCGGTCAATGTACCATCTTATCTATGGGTCTGCAGTGAGGATTAAATGCAGTAATGACTGTAAAACACTCAGAGTAGTGTCTGACACATGGAAACATCATCACTGCTCATAGAATGATTGTTTTACAGATGACAGGCAGGAAGCACAGGATTGGGCCCCTCTCACAGTTAGAGCCAAGAGCTGGGATGAGAAACCCTGTCTCCTGACTCCCACTGCAACAGGTCTAGGAGGGTACAGGAAGTTCAAGGTGATTGTTTCAAGGATGACCACAAGGATCAGAAAAAGGACTTATCAGAAAGCAGAGCTGATGCCTTCTTCTAATCACAAGCCAGGCATGCTAGATTAAAATAAAATTGGCTGTGGTATAGTGGGCTAAGCCTCCACCTGCAGTGCCAACATCCCATATGGGTGCCGACTCGAGTCCTGGCTGCTCCACTTCCAATCCAGCTCTCTGCTATGGCCTGGGAAAGCAGTAGAAAATGGCCCAAGTGCTTCAGCCCCTGCACCTGTGTGGGAGATCTAGAAGAAGCACCTGGCTCCTGGCTCCTGACTTCATTATCAGCCCAATTCTGGTCATTGTGGCCATTTGAGGAGTGAACCAGCAGGTAGAAGACCTTTCTGTCTATTTCTCCCTCTCTCTGTCTATAACTCTATCTCTCAAATAAAATCTTTAAAAAAATCAAATAGATAATTTACATGTTGTGACCCAGTGCCCAATGCTCTACAATGCAGTGTTTTATACATTGTGAATTTTGGAAGGGTGGTGGGTTATGACTTTAGAAGAACACGAAGTGATCAGCAATTATTGAAATGAAAGGATAAAAAGAATGACGAGAAGAAGGGGGGAAGGGTAGGGAGGGGAGGGCAGGGGAGAGAATGAACGTGAGGACAGGAAAAGAGAAGAGGCAACCTTGTGCACAGAACATTCTTGCAGAAAACTTTTGATGTGTGTGTGCGTGTATTTGTGTGCGTGCTTTGCCCTGTAGAATTCTTACTACAGGCTAAAAGTTTTTTTTAAACCCACTCCTTTAGAATGATTCTCTCTCTCTCTTTCTTCTAAAGATTTATTTATTTATTTGAAAGAGCTACAGAGAAGCAGAGGCAGTGAGAGAAAGCAGTCTTTCATCCACTGGTTACTCCCCAAATGGCTGCAATAGCCGGGACTTGAACCGGCGCCCATAAGGGATGCCGGCACTGAAGGCAACCGCTTTACCCACCAGCCCGTAGAATGATTCTCTAACACATTTTAGCTTGGCATATACAGCTAGAAAATCCAAAGCTGCCAAGTAACAGCAATTTCCTTAATTCCTTTGGAGTAAACGGTTCCCTTAGCAAGACTTTTCTATTCCTTCCTCTGCCTGATTACTCAGCTGTTGTGACCATGTCAGTCATTCCAGGAAAAACAATCAGGAGAAACGAAGGCTAAGGGACCCGTGAGGCAGCAGGAAGAGGCGGCTTGCTGCTGGAATCCTCGGGAAAACTGTCCTGCCAGACCCACCGCCCTCACCACAGCCTTCAAATGTCCATCAAGGCAGGCTGATTGATGGTTAAAAACATAATAACAGCATCAGCTTAAATGCAAGAGGGATTAAAAGCCAGAGTCAGTATCTCTGAGGACAGAGCTTACCCAAGGAAGCCCGTTAAACAAGCTGCTGTTTCCTTCAAAGTTGTCTGCAAAATGTGCAAACTGACAAAATGTTTACAGAATCCTGAGGACTCCACCAGCTCGGTTTACCTTGAGCAAATCACTCTGATGACTGTAATTACTACAGTCCTGTGGTTATCTGTCTTACATGGCTGCAGATGAAAGGAAACCAATAACTGCAGCCAATTAATCCAAGCTGCCCTTCTCCCCCACAGAGAACTGGAAGAAATCTTCATGGCAACTGTTCAATGTGATGTTTTTCATTCAAGACTCTCTTCTACAGAACTCAAATACCTAGACAGCACACTGAGCCGGGTTGTTCCTTGCTCTCTCCTGCTGCTCACATCAAGTTGCTGTGTTTGAAGCGTATTGGTTTAGGAAAATCCGAGCCATGCCATTTACCCTCGGATACACCAGCATGTTGTAGGACCACAAAAATGACAAAACCCATGGGAATGCCCTGGGGGGGGGGGGAAACAGAGCATAGAGCAGTGTAACTGAAAAGCCACGAATCTTGCCACCTTCATCTTCAGTATTTAGTTTTAAAATATCTGGAGCTTCTAAACTACATGAAGTGGGAAAACCAGCAATTTTCCTCTCCCAGTACTTCTGGGGATTCTGGGAGGTGTTCATTTGCCCCAGTTCCGTCTTATTTGAACCTCCTACTCATGCTAATGTCCACCTACTGTTGTCTCTATGTGACTGCTGCTTCTTGCAATCCTGCTTTGAAAGCTGTCACTGTCTGTCTTAATGCCTTTTCTGTTTGCTATAACAAAATAGCTGAGGCTGGGTGTTATATAATGAAAAGAGGTTTATTGAGCTCAAAGTTTTGGAGGCTGAAAATCCAGGGTGAGGTCGTATCATCTGCTCAGCCTCAGGTGAAGGCATCAGGTGGCCTCACAGCTGCAGGAGTGCATGTGAGAGCAATCACAAGGTGCTACAGGATGCCAGAGACTGAAGGACCAGGCTTGCTCTTTTTAGAACAACCTGTTCTCACGGGAACTTACAAGGTTCCCATGAGAACTACATTAATCCCTTCTAAAGGCAGCACTCCCAGTGATCTCTGCAAACCCCCCACTGCAGACCAAGCTTCCAGCACATAAACTTTTGGGAGACATGGTCAAATCACATCCAAACCAGAGCATCACCTTTTTGGCCTCTGGCAGCACACACAGCCACCGGCTCCCTACAGTGTACAGCAAGCCGCTGCTGCAGATATAGGGCAGGTAGAAGGCCATGGGGGTGGGCGGCACTGTGGCATAGTAGGTGAAGCTGCCGCCTGCAGTGCCGGCATCCCATATGGGTGCTGGTTCAAGTCTCAGCTGCTCCATTTTCAATCTAGCTCTCTACTATAGCCTGGGAAAGTAGTAGAAGATGGCCCAAACCTTTGGGCCCCTGCACCCACGTGGGAGATCTGGAAGAAGCTCCTTGCTCTTGGCTTTGGATTTTGGCCATCTAAGGAGTAAACCAGTGGATGGAAGACTTCTCTCTTTCTCTCTCTCTCTCTCTCTCTCTCTGCCTCTCTGTCTTTCAAATAAATTAAAAAAAAAGGGTTAGGGGGCCCAGCAGACGACTCAAGAGGCAACGTTAGATGTCTTTGTTCCTAAATGGTCCTCATTTGGGGTCACCTCTGTGCCCTTCTTACTGGCCATCTCTACTACCCATGCCCCGTCTCTTGTTCCCCTCCCTTCTACATGGGCTACCCAAGAACTCTGAAAGTCCCCCCTCTTTAATGTAGAAACAACGTTAGCCTCTATTTCTTCCCCTACTGGTATCCAAGAGACGTGGGTCCTGTGACACTGCATTGCAAGAGGACAGCATCACCCATGGTGGCCAGCTTCCATTCATTATATAGAAAAACCTGTAAATATGTCAAAATCAGAAGCTTTGACTCAATTTTGATTCTTGGGGGATGGCGCCCTGACCCTGGTGTAAAATACACTGTCCAATCTTTAAAATCATAAACAGACACAGCAAGGTTTTCTAAAGATTTGTATCTGACAGTATGTTTCTCCTTCTCACTGTGATGGATATTTAACAAACTTTCTTAACTCAGAAACTGATTTTTTAAATATGTGACATTTAGAGTTTGGGCAAACTAAGCATGTTGAAAGAATTTTCTAAGCAAGGAAACATGTGCTCAGACCTTCAGGACTCCGCAGCACAACATTGCTGCACTGTCATTAATGATACTAGCAAGTCCCAACGTACCAGCCAGCACACTGCCAGCCCAGCCACACCCCTGGAGTGACCTTAAATATAAATCACATGGGTAACTTCATTGCAGCTGGAGGAAAGCCCCTTAAACCAACAGTTTTGGCAGAGTCTACCAGCCTTCAGCTAAATATGTTGGGGAGACTTTTTAACAGAGAGAGAACCAGACAGGACAGTGAATTCCAATGTGCATATATATCCAGAGCCCAAGGAGAATGCCAGCATAGATGCCTCCATTTCTTGGCCTCTATTCTTGGATTGTCCTGGCTAGATATTGTAGAGGAAGGCTCCAAGTTCACTCTCTATTTCATTACCTGTGTCCCTCAAGAACAAAATCCAATAGGCAGCTGGTTTCCCCACAGTAGTTGGGTTAGTGTAACATATCTCTAAAAGGCCCTAGAAGCAGTACCATAAATTCCACAGTGGGAACCTTATTCACAAGAAATAATTGTTTTCAAAGCCCATGTTCCAAATTACAGGTGGACTACAAGTCTCTGCTTTGTTTGAGTTTTCAATTTTTTTTCTCATTCTCATGTTTCTGAGAATAAACTGCTTTATCTGATGGATCTCCAAGGATGGCCTCGGTTCTTTTTACTTAAGTATTTGTTTGAGCTGCCCCTGTCCATGTTAACCAAGCACCTGATTTCCCTGGTTCTCTGCTCTTACTGCCGTTCTACCTCTGGTTCCAAGGACTCAGGACCTGGTTGGGTCCAGAGGAACTTGTTTCTTCCTCTTCCTCTGCATTTTGCTCTCCACTTTGACGTTCTCTGGTGTGAACTCTTTTGTTTGAGTTCAGGTGTTATCCTCAACCCTGGACTCTTCGACATGATGTCAGGGTCAAGGGCAACACCCAGACTCCAACACACGCTGGGTTATAGTAAACCATCCCCCCACAAGCTCCTTCCTGTGAGTTCTCTTCACGGGCCTTTGGGGGCCCCATCTGCAAGTGGACCTCAGCTGGGACCATCTCAGAATGTCAGATTTTAACCAGAAAAGCAGGTCTATGAGTCTAGACTTCCTTTTCTCTGCCAGGAAACTCCCTTGTCCCTGCACGTATGTCCTTTCCTCCTCCCAAATTGCAAGATCTGGTTACAAAGGAGCATTGGAAAAAGCATCTCTGTCCGGCCACCAGAACTTCTGTTTTATAAGCCCCACAAGTCTAGCAGGTTCCTACTTACATTTCTTCATCCAAGAGGAGAATCCAAATGACTCTTCCCAGCACAAGAAGATGTGTTTCTGTGTGACAGCTTCAGGAGGCAACCAGCAAGTCCTCTTACAGGATAAAACACAGCCATGGTACAATGTAAAAACGGAAATCCCTCTCCTCATACTACAGGTCAACCCAACACACACCTGTCAATGGATTGCCCCATGAAAATCCATTGTTCTCCCTCTTCCCATGACACCAGCTAAAACCCACATGAGAACTTGGAGGAGAAGTTCCCAATCAAGTAAATTTTGGATTTAAATACAAATGTTAACACGTGAGATTTAACCTGTGTGGGCACTGTGCTGTGGCAGGTGAAGCTGCCACTCGGGATGCCCACACCCCTTACTGGAGGGCCGGTTTGAGTCCTGGTTACTTCACTTCCAGTCCACCCTCTTTCTAATGCAACTGGGAAGCAGCAGATGATGGCTCAAGTCTTTGTTTCCCTGCCACCAACATGGGAGACCCAGGTGGAGTTTCTGGTTCCTGACATCAACTTTCACCAGGCCCGGCTGTTGTGATCATTTTGGAAGTGAACCAGTGGGGGGAAAATCTCTGTGTCTGTCTCTGTGCCTTTGAAACAAATAAATAAGCAGTTTAAAAAAAAAAGTGTGTGTGTGGCACTTAAATCTTTGGAAATGTCACTTTTCTCCCCAATCTATTCCTCCAGTGGCAGTCCTTTTATTGTCTTCACCAGTGATCTCTCTCCCTCCTTCCAGCGACAAGAGATCCACTTATTGGGGAAATTCATCTTTCCCTCCCTCCAACACCCCCGGCCTCTGCCCCAGGGAAGGACCCAGGACCTGCGCTGGGTCCCTTGTGGTGCTCCACTTGCCCTCTGCGACTGGCCTAGGGTTAAAGAAAGAGATGCTGTGCAATATCAAGAATCTTTGGCGAGATTTCTTTGTGTGGAGCTGGGGATGATGACCTCCTTTCTCTCGAATGGCTCAACTGACAAATGACAGCCAAGAATGGCCAGAAACCTTGGCTCCAGCCCCTCTGAGAAAGCCGGGGATCTTTGAGACAGAATGGAGTACACCTCCCCGAGAAGCTAAGGTGATGGCAGGAAGTCTTGATGGCCTGGGATCCTCGCTCCATCCCCCCATGAGTCATCCCTCCCCTCTATGGCCTCGGCTAGTTTCTGTTGGGTCTCTGTCATTTGTGACCCAGTGAGTCTTAACTAATGCAGAAGTTGCTCCCAGGTCCCCAGATGTTCTCCTGAAACAGGTCACATTTTTAAAAAAGATTTATTTATTAATTTGAAAGAGTTACACAGAGAGAGGAGAGGCACAGAGAGAGAGAGAGAGAGATCATCTGTTTGGTGGTCCACTCCCCAAATGACTGTAATGGCCGGAGTTGAGCCGAATCGGAGCCAGGAGCTGGGAGCTTCTTTCAGGTCTCCCACGCCGGTGCAGGGGCCCAAGGACTTGGGCCGTCTTCTACTGCTTTCCCAGGCCATGGCAGAGAGCTGGATTGGAAGTGGAGCAGCCGGGACTCGAACCAGTGCCCATATGGGATGCCAGCACTGCAGGCCGCGGCTTTTCCAGCTATGCCACAGCACTGGTCCCAGAAGGTCACATTTTTTAAAAGTTCTCTCAGCCACACCATTTTGATAAATCTCAATTCTACATAAGCCTTTCAAGGTAGACGTCTAGCATTTGCTCTTTGACTCTTCAGAATTCATTTCTTCTTTCCAGCATTTGTCTGTGGGTACCAGTGGCCCTTTGAAAGGGGTGTTTCCACTTCTCCTTAGCAGACATATGATCCACTTGGTTGCATGCATATAGTCAAGTAGAGAAAAAAAAAAAAAAGCCTCTCTTTCAGGTCGGCAGGAACAAAGAGGATGTCAGTCACATGGGCAGGAAGAGCGTCTGTCCCAGGCACTGCTGAGCTCAGAGCCCTGCGTGCCTGAACTGGGCAGCGTGTGATGAGGACAAGCTGAATGGGAGGGTGCATGAGGAGGTACAGAGCTATCGAAGGACAAAGGTGCCTTCAAACCCGCACATTGGCTGGGCTGTCATCCCAGGTTCCGGTAGTACTGGACGTTCTGGTCCTTGTCCCACAGCAAAGCATCTTCCTGTTCTCCTCCCTCAAGACTGTGAGCAGACCCAAGGCAAAGAACCACATCTGCTTCATATCCAGTGGGGCACATATGAGACACAATGGCAAATAACCAGTGTTTGTGGGTAATTAGCAGAAGGTTGCATGCATGGCATGTGCATTATGGATTTTTTTAAAATGTGACTTTTACTATTTTTAAGCCTTAACTGCTATCAGAGATTCAGAGGGACTGTTCTGGGAGCCCTGATTTTATGGTGCTGTGAGACTATACAAGCTCCCTGTATCCACACACAAGAAAAAGGTCATGGACCAAAAACTTTGATCACTACCTCCGAGATTGTATTTGCGGTTTTCACTGATGTAGCAAACGCTTTCTTCACAGTCTGCTCCGGCTCTAACCAGATTTGAAAACATGGACAATCCCCCCGGAGGAACCCCACTGCTGGATTTGGGGTTGAGAGAGGACTTCTTAGGAATGGAGGCTCCCGGAACAATACTGGACCAGGGGTGTCCTGTGGCTGCTGGGGCACCACAGAGAATGAAGAGATACCACATGGTTCTGAGAAGACTACAGTGGCAGAGCACAGAACACTTCCCATTGAAACCACTCCAAACACTTCCTCATCCTTTATCCAGGGCTCAGGGCTTCTCGCACCTAGAATCACCATGATTTTCCCCCTTCCCTGGAATCATCTCTTCCTTGGAAACCATTTAAACTTGACTTGAGGGGATTCTACCCCATTTTGCCGTTGGTGACCTTAATTCACAGCAGGGAGCCAAAGCCTCTATGCCTGGATCTACAATACTGGGTTAGGGGTGGTGTTGCCTAGCAGTTTAAAAGCTGGTGGTATTCCATATGGGATACTGGGTTCCAGTACCAGCTATGTTCCTGACCTTAACTTCCTGCTAATGCAGGACCTGGGAGGCAGCAGTAATGGCTCGGGTAGTTGGGTCCTTGCCATCCACTTGGAAGACCTTGGTTGAATTCTGGGTTTCTGGTTTTTACTTGGCTCAGCCTGGGATGTTGCAGGCATGTGGAAAGAGAACCAGCAGATGAGAGTGTTCTATAGATAGATAGATGGATAGTCTGCCACTCAAATAATTTACGGAGGAGGAAGGAAGGAAAGGAGGAAGAGGGAAGGGGGGAGGGATAGGAGGAAAGCAGAAAGGAAGGAAGGAGGGAGGGAAGAAAACTTTCGGGTTTTATTTCATGTTACACCTGTCAGGTGCTTGCATTGATCAGAGGCGAGGCGCTGCCAGCCTAGAAGCCAGGGCGATGGCGCCCTCTAGCGTTCAGACGTCGCCGGGAGCCGCTGGGCTACGAGGCGCGCGCTGGAGCTGCGCTGCGGGGGAACCAAGCCACCCCGGGAAAGCAGCCCGCGGGGCACGCTGCCCGGCCCACTCTAGTCCGGACTGAGGAGAGGCCAAGGTTGTGTCCCGCAAACTCAGCTTCGTGGTGCCGGCTTCGGGCGGGAGTGCGCGGGCGGCGGAGGCGGTCCGCTCGCGCTCGAACGCATAAAACTTGGCCCTCTTCTCCCGCTGCGGGGGACCCCACGGCCCCAGCCCACTACCCCTCAGGTCCCGGCTGACCCAAGGCTGCAGGGACCGTGCGCAGCGCCGCCACTCGAGGAGGCGGGGAGACCGCAAGCCACCTGGCCTCCACGCACCTGCGCCCGGGCCATCCCCCACAGGGCCTGACCTCAGCTCGGCCAGAAGCGGCTCAGCACTGGGAAAGGAATCAGGGCCCGTCGGCCCTCGCCCGAAGCCGCCCTGAGAGCGAGCCTGCGGGGCGCGGTGTCCCCGGGGACCGGTTGCCACGCGGGCCTCCGAGCTGGGGATGCGTCCGTGGCAGCCACGAGGGGCATCCGCCTCCCTGGGCTCCAAAATTTCTGCCTCTCGGGCTCTGATGGTCCCAGGAGTGAACCGGCAGCCGCCGCGCTAACTGCTCCGCAGTGCTGGAGAATGGGATTGGGTTTTGGTTTCTAAAGGTGAAGAAATGAAGGTTTCTTCCAACTTGTGGCTTGGAGCTCTTCCTCTCTGTCCTTTTTCTTTCTTTCTTTCTTTCTTTCTTTCTTTCTTTCTTTCTTTCTTTCTTTCTTTCTTTCTTAAAATTTATGTATTTATTTGAAAGTCAGAGTTACAGAGAGATAGAGAGGCAGAGAGACAGAGAGACAGAGAGAGGTCTTCCATCCGATGGTTCACTACCCAATGGCTGCAATGGCCAGAGCTCCGCTGATCCGGAGCCAGGAGCTTCTTCCAGGTCTCCTACGTGGGTGCAGGGGCCCAAGCACTTGGGTCATCTTCCACTGCTTTCCCAGGCCATAGCAGAGAGAGCTGGATGGGAAGTGGAGTAGCCGGGGGTCTCGCATGGGCGTCCGGTGTGGGATGCCGGCGCTTCAGGCCAGGGCGTTAACCGGCTGCACCACAGCGCCAGCCCCATCCTCTCTGTTCTTTGTGTTCATTGATTTACTCCATCCCACTTCATTCCACAAAGGCTTTGGGACATATAACAAGACCCATCAAATGCAAATGACGGTGCGTTTGGGGGCTGAGATATATATACACACATATATAGATATAGATATCATATATGTGATATATATACCATATATATATTCCCAGCCCTTTCCCAATGTTTCAGGAACTCCCTACTGTGTGAGGAGGTGCAAGGCAGGGCTGCGTCCCATTACAGCCGCTTAGGAGGTATGTTCTTTGCACTCTCTGCTGGCTGCGAGGTTGCACATGTGCCTGGTCCCAGCCAAGTGCGTGTTCCCACTCAGGACCATGCAGCTGCGAGTGGCAGAGGCCCAGGTCTGGGTCCAGGTCCAGGTAGTTCCTGTGATGTGATTAGGTTATGGCTCTGGCTGCTCAGTCTCTGTCTGCACCTGCCAATTTCCTAAGCCAATTTGATTTTTATCTTTCCAGTGATGATTCATGGTGAAGGTGAATACAGAGCATGGAATAAAAACTAGAGGGAAAAAATGCAAGTATGAAGGCCATTAAACTTACCTAGTTGCTGTACATGAGTCAAATATTTGGCCCCGAGCTTCCTGGCCGCTGAAGTGAAAAGGGAAACATGGTTTGTTACCCAACTCTTGAAGACAAAAATGCACATCAGCTCCCCAGAACTGAATATTTACCAAGGGTTGAACTTGGAAAGGAATTTCTCATACAGGGTTTTTCACAGTGGCTCCTGAGGCTGTGAAGTACCATTTCCCTAACTTCATTCAAATAACGAATGATTCAGATAACAAATGGTTCTTTTTTTGTTTTGAAAGATTGTATTTAAACATTTTTAACTGACACATAGGAATTAGACCTATTAATGGTGTGATAATTCAATACATGTATACGATGTGTAATGATCCAATCAGAGTCATCAGCATTTTCCTCTCCCTAAGCAGTCATCATTTCTTTTTATTTTCTTTTTATTTTATTTTATTTTTTGACAGGCAGAGTGGACAGTGAGAGAGAGAGAGAGACAGAGAGAAAGGTCTTCCTTTGCCGTTGGTTCACCCTCCAATGGCCGCTGCGGCCGGCACGCTGCGGCCCGCGCGCTGCAGCCGGCACATCGCGCTGATCCAAAGGCAGGAGCCAGGTGTTTCTCCTGGTCTCCCATGGGGTGCAGGGCCCGAGGACTTGGGCCATCCTTCACTGCACTCCCTGACCACAGCAGAGAGCTGGCCTGGAAGAGGGGCAACCAGGACAGAATCCGGCGCCCCGACCGGGACTAGAACCTGGTGTGCCGGCGCCACAAGGCGGAGTCATCATTTCTTTGTGTTAGTACCAAGAAAGCTTCAAACGCCTATCTTCCAGTTCTTTATACAATGCATAACGGGCTGCTGTGAACTGTGCTACAGAACACCAGCACTCATTCTTCCTAACTCCATGTCTCCACTGCCTAAGCCCCACTGGCCCTCTCCCCCCGCCCCCCCCCCAACCTCCTCAGCCCCCAGTGGCCACTGTGCTACTCTCTCCTTCAGCTAAATCAACCTTTGTGGCTTCCATCTGGGAATGAGAACGCTTGGAATCTGTCTTCCTGTGCTTGGCTTACTTCACGTAACATCACAGTCTCCAGTTCTATCCATGTTTCTGCAAATGACAGGAGTTCATGACTTGTATGGCTGAATAATATTCCATTGTGTGTACACGGCATTTTCTTTATCTACTCTGTGTCAGTGGCCACCTTGATTGCTTCAACATCTTGGCTATTGTGAATAGTGCTGCTATAAGCATGGGAGTGGAGGTGTCTCTTTGATAAAATTATTTCCTTTGACAATACACCCAGGGGTAAGAATCCTGGCTATATGGTAGACCTATTTTTAGTGTATTGAGGAACCTGCTTGTTTTCCATAATGCCTGTACTAATTTACACTCCCACCAACAGGGTGTAGGAGTCCCTTTTCTCCACGTCCTTGCTGGCGTTTGTCATTTTGCTCACTTTTTGTCATTTTGATAACAGTTGTTATAACTGGGATGAGATGATGTCTCATGATCTTCATTGAATTTTACTGATTATAGTGATGTTGAGTATTGTTTCATGTACTAGTTGGCCGCTTGTGTATCTTCATTAGAGAACACACCGTTTAGACCATCTGCCTATTATGTGTTACTTTTTGCTACTGTTTTTTTTTTTTTTTTTTTGTTCCTTGTGCATTCTGGACAGTAATCCCTTGTCTGATGAGGCATGTATAACTACTTCCTCCTATTCTGCATAACATCTCCTTGCTCTTGCTAGTCTTTCCCTCATTGTGCAAAAGCTTCTTGATTTGATCTATTGCCATTTGTGTATTTGGCTTGTATTGCCTGTGTTTTGGAGGCGGGGGGGGTCACAGCCGGAACACCTTTGCTGGGAGTGATGTCTTGGAGTGTTTCGCATGTGTTTTCTCCTAGTCGTTTCCCAATTTCAGCTTCCCATCAGGGTCTTTGATCTATGTTCAGTTGATGTGGGTATGTGTGAGAGTCAGAGGTATAGTTGCATTCCTCTGCACACGGCTGTCATTTTCCCAAGACTTTTCATTGGGAAGACTGTCCTTCTCCAGTCCATGTCGGCACCTGTGTTGAAGATCATCGGGTGGCTATAGATGCATGGGTTTGTGCCTGCGTTCTCCATCACGTTACTTTGGTCTGTGTCAGTTTTGCAAGCAGCAAATGATTCTTCAGGTGATTTCTCATAGCATCCCCCAGGGAAACCTGAGGGCAAAGTAAGAAATTTAACTACGGGGATGGTTGTGGGTGGGAGGGAGGTTGGGGGTGGGGAGCTGCTATAATCCAAAAGTTGTACTTTGGAAATTTATATTTATTAAATAAAAATTTTAAAAAAGATGGGTTTTTATAAGAGTTAAATAATTTGAAATTATTGTCTGATAAGAGCCTACAGAATTCTGAATTTTTAGAAATAAGACAAGAAAATCATAAAATTGACTCCTTTTCCTGGTAAAATGTTAATAGCCAATGTCACAAATATTTTGTGGAATTTTAGATGTTAAATGCACAGGTGCTTTTTAAGAAAACTTTAATTTAATAAATATAAATTTCAAAAGTACACCTTTTGTACTATAATGGTTTTCCCCCCATAACTACCCTCCCACCCACAAACCATCCCATCTCCTACTCCCTCTCCCATTCACTCTTTAAGATTCATTTTTAATTATCTTTATATACAGAAGATCAACTTAGTATGTACTAAGTAAAGATTTAAACAGATTGCACCCACAAAGACACACAAAGTATAGAGTACTGTTTGAAAACTAGTTTTACCATTAATTCTCACAGTACAACACATCAAGGACAGAGGTCCTACATGGGGAGTAAGTGCACAGTGACTCCTGATGTTGATTTAACAATTGACACTCTTATTTATGATGTCAGTAATCACCTGAGGCTCTTGTCATGAGCTGCCAAGGCTATGGAAGCCTCTTGAGTCCACAAACTCCAACCTTATTTAAACAAGGCCATAATCAAAGTGGAAGTTCTCTCCTCCCTTCAGAGAAAGGTACCTCCTTCTTTGATGGCCCATTCTTTCCACTGGGATCTCACTCACAGAGATATTTCATTTAGGCTTTTTTTTTTTTTTTTTCCCCACAGTGTCTTGGCTTTCCATGCCTGAGAAATTCTCATGGGCTTTTTAGCCAGATCTGAATGCCTTAAGGGCTGACTCTGAGTCCAGAAAAATGCACAGGTACTTTTAAAACATTATTCACCGGGCCAGCGCCTTGGTTCACTAGGCTAATCCTCCGCCTATGGCGCCGGCACCCCGGGTTCTAGTCCCGGTGGGGATGCCGGAATCTGTCCGGGTTGCCCCTCTTCCAGTCCAGCTCTCTGCTGTGGCCCGGGAAGGCAGTGGAGGATGGCCCAAGTGCTTGGGCCCTGCACCTGCATGGGAGACCAGGAGGAAGTGCCTGGTTCCTGGCTTCAGATCAGCTCAGCTCTGGCCGTTGTGGTCATTTGGGGAGTGAATCAGTGGATGGAAGATCTCTCTCTCTCTCTGGCTCCACCTCTGTCTGTAACTCTGTCTTTCAAATAAATAAAATAAATCTTAAAAAAATGCCCTTAATCCTGAAGTGAACTTCACCAACCCTCTCAGATAGAAGGCCACGAGCTGATTGTGCAATATGGGACCACCCAGTGGCTAGGCACAACCTTAAAACCAAGGTCCCGTCCCAATATAATATTCCCCTGTTTTACAGGAATGTGGTTGAATATGGGGAGATCTAGAAATTGATTGTAATGTTCTCTCTCTCCTCTCTCTCTCTCTCTCTCTCACACACACACACACACACACACACACACGGTCATTTGGGTGTTCCTATGGCAGTCTCGAGAGAACATGCCCTTAAACACCTCTCTGACAGAGGTGCAGGGAGAGGTACCCACAGAGAGTGCAGGGTCTGTGGCTCCCTAGTGGGGAGGTAGCTAGCTCCTGTGGCTTCTCTCCTGATGCCCTCAGCGAGGTGACTGGGGTTCAGAGCCATGGTGTCCGTCTTGTGACAGCAGATAATTAGAGGGCTGGGGAGTAAAACTTCTCTGCTGACTTCTTTTTAAAGATTTATTTATTTTATTTGAAAGGCAGAGTTACAAAGAGGCAGAGAGAGGTCTTCCATCCACTGTTTCACTCCCCAAATGACCGCAACAGTTGTAGTTGTGCTGATCTGAAGCCAGGAGCCAGGAGCCTCCTCCTGGTATCCCATGTGGGTGCAGGGGCCCAAGCACATGGGCCATCTTCTACTGCTTTCCCAGGCCACAGCAGAGAGCTGGATTGGAAGTGGAGCAGCCGGTACATAAACTGGTGCCCATATGGGATGCTGGCACTGCAGATGGCAGCTTTAGCTGCTAGACCACAGTGCTAGCCCCTGATCTTACATTAAAAAAAAATTATCTATTTTATTCACTTGAAAGTCAGAGTTACAGAAGGGAAGGAAGGTGAGGGAGACAGAGAGGTCTTCTATCCCCTGGTTCACTTCCCAAATGGCTGCAACAACCAGGACTGGGCCAGGCGAAGCCAGGAGCCCAGAACTCTATCTGGGTCTCCCATGTGAATGACCAAGCACTTGGGCCATGTTCCACTGCTTTCCCAGGCACATAAGCAGGGAGCTGGATGGGAAGTGGAACAACTGGGACTTGGACCTGCACTCATGTGGGATACTGGCATTGCAGGCACTGGTCTTAACAAACAAATAGCAACACAAGGCTAGCCACACAGCCCATGTCTTTAGACACTCTTCAATACCAACTCCCTAATAATGTGCCCCAAGGACAGACTGACATCTGGACCTCCAAAGCAATGTGAATGACAAAGGAAAAAAAAAAAGAAAGCCCATAGCTAAAAGGCTTTACACAATCCTATCTTTAGGCTTTATACAACCCTGTTTGATAAACAGGGCATCTGTGTTGAACTATAATTCAGTGACATGCAAGTGTCTCCTCTGTGATATCCATGTGTCAATAAAAAATATTTTAAAAAGTGTGTTCCCCATTTATATGTTTGTGGGAGTTTCATGTGTAGGAAGAAAAACATATCTCATAAGCAAGATTTAAGGCCAGAAACTGCAGGTTTGCAGGCTGGTAAATTTTTCTCACACTATATTCCATATGGCAATAGCAAATGGAGTCTCTGATTTCTTTCATTTCTTTAGAGACCATAAAAAGGATACATTTGCAAAAATCAGTATGCGTTTCCTTTCCTGCCATTTCATGTGATAGATAAACATAGCCTCCAGCCCTACGATAGAAATCACCTTGTACTTTTAGATCTCACCAGAAATATGTACATAGCAATGTCTAAACTCATCAAGCAGTTTAATTTCAAAGTGGTCTGGTGTCCCAGGCCAGAATCTCAGGGGAATGCGTGTTCTGATGGTTCCCGGGAAACTTTGAGGACATCTAAAGCAATGTCTGCCATTGATTAGGGTGATATAGCCCAGGAGAACGGTTTTGCATGACCTCCCTGGAGGAGACTGTCACTGCACTGGATGAGACCCGCACGCTGGTCATACCTGACAACAGCACCTGGAAGGCAGGCGGAGTGGGAGCCTGCAGGCAGCCCAGTGCCATGTGACCAAATGATGGGCCTCTCTCCCCAGGCCACCAGGCAAAGAAAGCACCTTCAAAGCCTGTATTCACTGCAACCTTATTCTCAGCAAGGCAGCTAGAGAGGAGGAATCCTAGGAGAGGCTCCTCTGAGGTCTATCCCTTCAGGACCTCGCCCGTATCAGCCGTTTGTAATGTGAAAGGTATGAGAGACAGAGCAAGAGAGGGAGGGAAAGAAAAAAGGAGGGAGGTGTGATGGATGCAGCAGAGAAAGAGCTAGCAAGGGAGAGATGCTTGCTGTGCTTCCACGATCAGGCAGAGAAGGACCTGAAGGAAGGAAGAAGAAGTGTTCACGCTGTGCTCTGTTAAAGCCAAGACTCAAACCTGGCTCCATCACTGATTCATGTTTCATTTACATATTCAACAAACACCGTGTCCCTGCTTTGCAAATATTGGAAGTACGGTGGTAAACAAGAGACCCTGTGCTATGAAATGTACAGTCTCAGGAACGAGATAGAAAAGAAACAAAATGAACAAAATGTTGCATAATAGGACATCAAGTGAAGGGGTAGGTAGTATAAGTTTAAACAAACCAACAGCTTAGTAAGAGCACCACCAGAGCGCCAGAAGCCAGTGAGACATGCATCTGAGGACATGAATTTTGACCAGAGCCCTGAACCAAATTCTGACTGAGCTATGTCCTGGCAGAAAGAGCTGTTTCAGCAGAGGGAAGTGTGAGCAGAAAGCCCTTAAGATGGGGATGCACTAGGCTTCTTAAGAACATCCAGAAATGCGAAATAGATCATGCCAATGACCAGCTCAGCAAAGCCACATCACCAGGATCTTAACATCCACATCCTACTGTTATATTTTCACCATACTCTTATATTTTCCACCGTCGCTACAGTAATGACTCCGTGTCAAACACATGGTTGACTTGCAAGTAGATGGTGCTGACCGTTCTATGGATGTGCACAACCAGAAGCTGATATTTTAACACCACAGATATACTGTCTACCTATTCACATGCTGTTTGTAGATGTGCTATGAACAAATCTACGTAAGGTATATGTGGTATATAATGATGTGTGCACATTTAAAAAGTACAAGACAGGACAGGAATTTGGGCTTGCAATTAAGACCATTAAGACATTCATATCAGAGAGTACCTGGGTTTGATACCCAGTCCTGCTGTTGACTCCAGCTTCCTGTCCATGCAGACCCTGGGAGGCAGCAGTGATAACTCAAGTGATTGGGTTCCTACAGCCATGTGGGAGACCTGGATTGAGTTCCCAGCTTGCAGCCTCAGCCCACCCAGGCATTGCGGACATTTGGGCGGGGGGGGTGAGTCAGTGAATAGAAGCTTTCTATATCTGCCCATCTGTTTGTCTACTTCTCTGTGTGTTTCTGAAAAAAAGGATACAAGACTTATGTTTTATTCAGTGCAATATTAAGATGACAGTGAAAGATCACTATTGATTAAATATTTTCATTTACTTCTCAAAGACAAAGCCACTAAAAATAAAGCACAAACAACATGGACAAAGGCAGCTCACGGCAGCCAATAGCCATACACAGGCCACTCTTCACAACTAGACTTCAAGATCAAGAAGTGACTGGAGAGAAAGACTCCAGTCACAGCCATGGATTCAACTCACAGTTGTGTAGCACTGATGTTACATAGCACTACCATACATGTATTTTGTGTGTCTTCCATGAACTTAGTAGCAATGCTGCCAACGTGTTACCCAAGACAATTAAATACAAAGAAAAAAAGACTTCAATGAGAAATAATTAAATACTAAGAAATTAAATACTAAGGAATCAGAATTTGAATTTTGTATGACCATAGACTGTTACACTAAGATTTTATGGCCTCCAGGAGCCAATATTCACCCCTTGGGAGGAGGCATACTGCCCTGCCAAGAGTGCATACCCTAAAATGTGAGCCCCTCAATCTCCAGGGCTGTAGTCTTTTCATCTTTCTGTTCCATCCTTAGCACAGTGAATCTCACACACATGATGCTCTTTTTGTAAAATTATTTTTTTAAAGATTTATTTATTTGAAAGCAGAGTTACAGAGAAATAGAAGGAGAGACACAGAAAGAGAGAGAGATCCTCCTTTGCTGGCTCACTCCCCAAATGACCACAATGGCCAGACCGAAGCTAGGAACCAGGAGCTTCTTCTGGGTCTTCCATATGAGTGCAGGGCCCCAAGGACTTGGGCCATCTTCTGCTGCTTTCTTAGGCACATTAGCAGAGAGCTGGATCAGAAGTGGAGCAGCCAGGACTTGAACTAGCACCCACGTGGGATGCCGGTGCTGCAGGCTGTGGCTTAACCTGCTACGCCACAGTGCCAGGCCCATTTGATGCTCTTTAAATGTTTGATGAGTGACAGCAGGAAAGAGGGAGGTAATGAGCCAAAGAATAAAACATTGACCTTTAATCTAAGAGATCAGTGAAAGAATTATGCAGGAAGGGAAGGTGAGGCAGAGGGTCTTCTTGGCAGGAGAAGCAGAGAGGAAGGGCATGGAGGGAGTTTCACGCACAGTGAGAAGAGAATCCTGGCCTGTGGACAATAAAGTCTGTGCTACAGAGGCAGCATGGCAGGGAGGAAAAATAAGACCTCTCGGAGAGAAAGTTCTTGATTTCACTCAGCTCTACTACTGACTGGCATATGATTTTTGGCATCTCATGGAGTCTCTCCTAGTTTTCGCGCCTGGAAAATAGGAATACTAGTGCCAATTTCATGCGGATATTATCAGAAATATAAGATATGGCCATAAGGGACCAGTGTTATGGCACCTCAGGTAAAGCTGCTGCCTGTGATGCCGGCATCCCATTTGGGCACTGGTTCGTGTCCCACTGTTCCACTTCCCATCCAGTTCCCTGCTAATGAATGCCTGGGAAAGCAGTGGACGACGACGCGAGTGCTGGCACCCCTGCATCCACGTGGGAGACTGGGACGAAGCTGCTGGGTCCTGGCTTCAGCCTAGCCCAGTCCTGGCCATTGTAACTATCTAGAGAGTGAACCAGCAGATAGAAGATCTCTCTCTCTCTCTCTTTCTCTTTGTCTCTCTCTGTAACTCTGATTTTCAAAGGGATGGATAAATCTTTTTTTTTTTTTTTGACAGGCAGAGTAGACAGTGAGAGAGAGAGAGAGAGACAGAGAGAAAGGTCTTCCTTTGCCGTTGGTTCACCCTCCAATGGCCGCTGCAGCCAGCGCACCGCACTGATCCGAAGCCAGGAGCCAGGTGCTTCTCCTGGTCTCCCATGCGGGTGCAGGGCCCAAGGACTTGGGCCATCCTCCACTGCACTCCCGGGCCACAGCAGAGAGCTGGACTGGAAGAGGGGCAACTGGGACAGAATCTGGCATTCTGACCGGGACTAGAACCTGGTATGCTGGCGCCGCAGGTGGATGATTAGCCTATTGAGCCACAGCACCGGCCCAGATGGGTAAATCATGTGATGGTATCAATATGACTAGAGGGCCTTGAGTGTGGAGAAACAGGTGGGGCCAGGCTTTGAAAAGCCTCAAACACCACGTGGAGGTGTGGGACTGCTGCTGAGCAGCAGGACTGCCAGGACTGGAAAGCAATGATTACGAGTGCTCACTGAGTGACCACCATGTTCTCGGCAGCTATCTCTCATACCTTCCTTATGTACATAAACCTCACAGCAAGTCTATCATTAAATTCTACCACTGGTTGAGCATCCCTAATCCCCAAATCAGAAGTCAGAAATGCTTCAAACTCTGAAACTTTTTGAGCACAAACATGAATTCACAAATGGACAATTCCACACCTGAACTCATATGATGGGCTGTAGTCAAAACAGAGGTGCACTAAGAAACGTGTGAGATTCCTTTCAGGCTGTGTGTATAAAGTTGTATGTGAGACAAATGAATTTTGTGTTTGCACTCAGGTTCTACCCTCAAGGTATCTCATGTGTATATGCAAATATTCCAAAATCTGGAAAAAAAAAAAAAACCTCAGTGACTTCTTGTCCAAGCATTTCAGATAAGGGATTCTCAATTTGCACTCTCATTTTGAGTTGAGAACATTAAAACACAAGAGAGTTAGAGCAGATAGAATTTGCTGATAGATTCGATAAAGGCTGCTAGGAAAAGGAAGGAATTAAGGATAATTCCTTGTATTTGGCTTAATCACCAGGAGAATTGTGGTGCTGCTTACTGAAATCGGGAACACTTGGCAGGAGAAATGAGTGGCAGCAATCAAATGCTTTGAGGTGAACATTCTGCTTTGAGGTGAACACGCTGCATTGCAGATAGCTTGAAGACTTTTAAACAGAAAAAAAGTGGGGAGTTGAAAATTTTCCTGTGGATGTCAAAAGATTTGGGTTGGAGCTGCAATTTGGTGACCACCCACAAAGGTATGGCTAGACGGGGAAAAGAACGAAGCAAAAGGAAGCACCATCTTGAGAGGCTGGGAAGGAAGAAGAAAGCAGAAGGATGAAGTATGCGGGTAGCAAGCGAATCAAGTGTCCCGAGAAGGAAGGGGTCACCAGCTAGGACAGTGCTGTTGTGAGGGAGAAGGTAAAGACCGAGACCTGGCCTGTGGGGTAGCACAGAGGGCTTGACCACCCCCTCAAGCAGAATTTCAGAGGAGTAGTGGTGCCAGACCCCAACTAGGGAGGATCAAGAAGAGAGCAGGAGGCAAACCCGTAACACAGTGAGCATCAAGTTTCCTTTGAAAATTTGGCTATGGAAGGAAAAGAGATATGAGGCTATATTTGGGGTGCGATGGGGCTGAGCCACTGAAAAGATTGTTCAATGATAGGAGAGTTTACAGAATGTTGGTCTGCAGGAAGGGATGATGAATAAGAGAAGGAGCAAATAGCAGAGACATTCTTGAGTAACAGAAGTGCCAGGACCCAGTGCTCAAACAAGTTCACCCTTCGTAAGAAGAGGAAGGACAAGGCAGGTGGGTAGCTAATTAGTTGTGCTAGTGCTCAAAAGAGACTTTCTTGTGACTGTTTCTACTTTCTCCATGATACAAGAATTGAGTCCCTGATGACAGAGTGGAATGTGGACGATGTGAGAGAGGAGCAAGTGTGCAATAATTATCTTGGAGAAAGGAAGAGCAAATGGAGGAGAGAGAAGTGGTAAATTCACCTGGTGGTCCACTGGAGATTTCTGGTTATAAATTTGAAGGAGGAAACATCAGCCTGGTTACGAGCTTTTTCCCAGATGAGTCTGCAGGCACAGAGCACTCAGAATGTTGGGTTTAGACTTGGAGATTTTCCAGGTGAATGTGGTAGAATTAAAAATGGCCTGGGAGTTGGGTGTGCACGTAAGACAGAGACTCTACCATAAGGAATTACAGGACCCACACTAGGTTTAGAGTGCAATGAAGATGTCTGGGGCAGATGAGGCAGAGTCCAAATATGGTAGAAAGTAGGGAGGGCAGTGGGTTTGAGGGGCTCGTGGGAACAAGGAATTGCAGGGTCAGGAGTGCCACAGAGAGGAATGGGGGATACTGGAAATCAAGATGCAGGAGGTGGTGCAGTTAATGGTAATGACAAGACTCAGGGTAGGACCAAGATTTAAGGGAGGGGCTGCAGGAAATGTCCCTGGAAATGATGGGTCAAAGGACTGAGGCCAGGGCATTGGGCAGCCTTACTTTACAGACGCTGAGGCCACCAAATGTAGTCACAGGAGTGAAGACTCCAAAACCTCAGTTTCAGAGATGTTCTGAGCCTCAAGCTCCCTGAGGCTACTCAGGTTTTATGATTCTCATAATGTTCAATCTTCTTTGTTACAGGAATCCCCATTTCTGGAGCTACCCCAAGAGAATTTCTGGTCCTTGTGACTAGGACTCCATGGTTGGAGTTCACCAGAAGTTCCTCCTATTTTCCATTCAAAAATCAAATCTTTATTTATTTCCATTGACGTAGGCCAACAGAACCTGGAAGCCAGCAGGAGAGCCCACTCTCCTTGGTTTACTTTTGACAGGAAACTGGCCAGGGGGCTCTTGAATTGCCTGAACTGTGCTGTGAAAAGACCCATGAGATCATTGCATACTCTAGCAGGGGTGGGCACAGACCATGGTCTACACATACAGGTTGGCCACATTGTATTTTGCAAATTCTGCTTTTCAAAATTGGACATGTACTAGATTTCTAGACCTCATCTATTTGCAGAGAAACTTCTGAAGCTTTCATTGAGATTATGCATTTTACAGGACTCAACTATGGAACAAAATTTATGATGAGTTAATACTCAACTGAGTCACCCAGAAAGATTCAGTTTCAATTAAAAAAAAAAAGGAGGAGGAGGACAGGCAGGAAGGAAGGGACAAATGAAAAAATATGCACAATAATGTCATTCCATAGATTCTGCTTCATTAAAACTCATTGGCACATCATTGAAAGTGATCTGAAATTTTCCACAGCTCCTACGTTCTCCTGTGTTGGGGCTGCCTTCGATGGAATATAACCTGCAGGAAGGCGCAGCTGTCTTTCCAAAATGCAAAGAAATCATTTTCAGAAATGAGTCCCTGAATGGTCATTTAATCTGGGGCAGATGTGCCCCGTGGGCTAGAATATCGCCGGAATGTTGGTCTTTTCCCTCTTTCTCTGCAGGAAAACAGCATAGCAGAAAGGGATTTATCAGGTGTATTATCACTAATGTTCTCTGGATGCTTGAGTGTCCCTGTGGATTGGTCCAGATCACTTAAAAACAGCTGCTGGCTAACAGTCAGGACACATGGAACAGATGAGCAAGTGTAACACGTCCCAAGAAAGAAACAGAATCCTAGAGGAAGGAGACACCCCCAGCCCACCCCACCAAGGTCTTCACGAAGCATTTGGCATGGGGAGTTCTTGCTTCCCTGCCCAGTGATAGTTCCAGCTTAGAAGCAATATCAGGACCTGATACTCCTGTGTGCGTATCTGCCTTTCCCTCCCCTGAGGAGCCATCCGGAGATTCTGGGCATGAGCCAGAAAACTCGCCACAGCTTTCCTGTGTCCTGGAAGGAACAAGTCTGTCCCCTATAGCTCTATGAAGCAAAGCTGCACCAGCCTAGCCCTGGGGAGAGTGACAAGAGGAGGCTTTGTTGGTTGGTGACTTTTCTCAGAATGTGCACTTAGTGCCACATTGTATATAAACATATAGTGGTTTGTACTCCAAGATTTTTATTCTTCTAGGGCTCCACAAACATTTCATCTATCAGGTGCTGAGATTTTCCATGGAGTCTGGGAGAAAAGCAGAGAAACTAACCTTGCTCCATGGATGCAAAACTGAAACACGAAAATAAAATTCCTGTCTGTAGTTGTTGAAAAAGAGCTTCAACTGGGTGCTGACTTCCTGAAAAGTTCAAATTGTGCCTTTTAGATCATTGAATCCTTAGCACTTTGATGATTAAGAAATAGTTGGTAGATTGAATACAAATGACACGTTAGATGAATGTTTGTTGAGTCAACTGTGCTTTGTCTATGATGCACCAGGCGTAGGTGTGATCTTATGGGATCCTCGAAACAACTCTCAACGCATGTCATCACCGCCTTTCACAGATGGGAAAACAAACACCAAGAGGGTCAGCTATTTTTCAAGGTCATATATAGCAGGCGATCATTAGAGAACAGTCTGTGAAAGCAGGGGTTGGTTTCCCAGCCCACGACCTTTCTATGATGCCACACTGCCTCCTTCTCAATGAGGCATCAGTGGCTTTGCCAGCCTTCTGTTGAACGCATATCTTCATGAGGGCATTTGGCCAGCGTTTGCCTTGCTATCTTTACAAACATGAATTTCATGAGGTCAGAGGTTCCTCTTAGGCCAGGATTAATTAATTAATTAATTAATTGAGAAGCAGAGTTACAGAGAGAGAGAGGAAGAGACAGAGAGAAAGGTCTTCCATCTGCTGGTTCACTCCCCACATGGCCTCAACAGCCAGAGCTGGGCTGATCCAAGCCCAGGAACTTCTTTAGGGTCTCCCATGTGGGTGCAAGCGTTTGGGCCCACTTCCACTGCATATTCCACTGCTTTCCTAGGCCATAGCAGAGAGCTGGAAGAGGAACCACTGGGACATGAACTGGCGCTCATATGGGATGCCAGCGCCACAGGCTGAGACTTAGCCTGCTATGCCTCGGCTCCAGCCCCTAGGTCATGCTTTTAAAGAAGAACACAGTTCCCTGGGCCAGACACACTGGTGTCTTCTTTTATTTTCATATCCTCAGTGTCTAGGCACATTGTATATCTACATGTAAGTGATTTTAAAAACTGAAAAATCAATGAACGATCTGATTGTGAGTCTAAGCTCATATGCACAGAGCTGAGGCCCTCTGGTGAACTGTGTTCAAGAACGTCATGTATGTCAGCAAACGACTCAGAGCCTCACCATGAAAACCATCCCCAGTGATTCATTCTCCCACTCCTTCAAAAGGGTTGTTAATCGCCCACGACTGCAAGCAAGCGGGATCTCCTTGGGGAAGAGAATTCTCCAAAGTTTTAGCAGAGAAAGACTGGAAGGAGGGTCTCTGAGCAAGATCTGTCAGACGATGTGGCTCTGTCTACCTCTCCAGCTCCATGTCCCAAATCCCTCCCTCCTATTTCATCATTCCTGATTTCCCAAAGGATCTGTAGTCCCCCATCCCTGGTTCCCTGGCATCATTTTCCTCCTCCCTCCTCTCTACCTTTGCTCATCCTGTCCCGTTGCTCTAGACTTCCTTCTGCTTCTCCCTCTGCCTACCCATCCCCAGCTCCTGTTTACAGCTCTGTCTCCTTTTAGATGCCACCTCTTTTGGGTCTTCCAGGATTTCCTTCCAAGCTGGAGGATGTTTGATGTTTCTAGATTTCTATTTGATGTTTCTAGATTTCTCCTGAGCATCACACTTGTACCTGCCACTAGGCTGTGCTCCAGAGGGCAAAACATTGTGATTTATTCATCTTTACATCACAATATCAGTGAGAGGGAGAGAAAGAGAGAGGTTTTTCATAGATGGTGAGTTTGGGATATGGAAGTATAGAGAAGGGGGTAGGAGCTCCCCAAATTGGGGAACAGTTTAAGGAAAGGCTAAACTGGCAGGGACATTTCAACATATCAGAGGAAAGAATGTAATTCCAACAGAGACAAGAGAGGGACAAAGCAGGACGGAGCAGAATGAATTTGCTTGGTATTTGCTGCCCATCGCCCGACAATGGGCAACAGAAGAAGCAATCAGATTCCCTAGCTATGTAGATGTTGCTAGGGTTTTATCCTCATTACTTAAATGATTCTTGCAGTGACTGCTTTATAAGCTTACGTGGTTGGGCCAACTTTGCATAGTACACATAGTCTGTAGAAATGAATATGTATGCTGAGATGGTTGGACAAATACGCAACGCATTGGAGGTATTTCCCACAAAAGCTATCAAACTGAAAGGCAAGACGAATTCATGGATAATGGGATTTGCTGATGTTTGTGCCTACCTGGCCCAGGGCTGTGCCAACATGGAACAAGAAGAAAAGTAATTCTATGTTAATTAGGTGGTTAAAAAGCAGTTGCATAAAATCACCACATATCATTTTCATAGGGCCCCAATTCACGCTCACCAAGTAATTCTAGAGTTAGGAACTTTTCCAAAGAATTCCGGCAGTGCTACGCTGGGATAAAATCTGGCCCATTGTGAATATAAAATAGCAATTTTATTTAAACAGTTGTAGCTCCTTGGGTCTCTCCTGGCTGACTGTCATACCGCTCCTTGTCTATATACTTTGGACACATTTTCACCTCCCTCAAAAAGAGCTTTGCTGCTTAATCATCTTTCTCTCGCCACCTCCCGCATCTTGCAAGTCTTGTATTGGAACAATGGGACGATGTCTGCTTAGTGGTCTGTTGATGAATTTCACAGGAGAGTTATCCCTAATAGTCTCCAACACAGTGTCCCTACCTTTGGTGCTTTAGCCAAGTCACTTAATCTTCCTAGTCCATCATTTTTCCAGCTGTAAAAGTCAGCTGATAAGTCTTCGTGCCCCAAGTGTTTCAACCATAGAAGAGTCTGCTGCATAACATTTCTTTTCCCAGAAAATGAGTGACAACTTTCCAAAGCCAAGTTTTAAAAAGGCTGGCTTCAGTTTTCTCCTACCTGTGTCACTTCTTTGGCAAATATGAGCCAATAAAAGTGCATATGACCTGAACAATCTCTAGTATTTTTTTTGCCACAGTTTTCTGGTTTATAACTCTGAACTTGAATCAGCTGCACACTGACATTCAATAATCTTATCATCAGACCTCGCCCGCAGGATGAGTTTGCACTTTATCTAATAACAGAGTATAATTTAATTATTGATTAGTGGGGAAAATGCAGCCAAGAAATGCTGGCTGGATATGTTATGTGGCAGGCATGGTGCAGCCTGGTGAGAGAGGCTGATGTTTTTCCTTCACTGGTGGGAATGTACTAACCATGGGACCAAGCTTTCAGGCTATGGGTACAGTACTTGCCAGGCCATGGGTACTGACAAAGAAGCTTCCAGATAGTGTCTGAGCAAGGGCTCTCTGGAACAAACTCAAGGAGGCCATGGCTTTGTCTTTCTTCTTTACCAACTCCTTGGCCATATAAAGAACCAAAACCCCTGGATGGGTGTGAATGGATCTAGAGTAGGGCACACATCAGCTGCATCAGCTTCAATCCACAATCTTCCCAAAAACTCTCTCTTAAAATTTGGTCTCAAGCAAACATTTGGTCTTCCCTTCCTTTTTCCCATGAATTTCTTGAAACCTGTATTTGCTGCCTACCTTTTTACCCCTCTTTCTCCCCGCCTCCAGTTCATCTTCAGCAACACTTGCTGTGGGAGGCAGACACATTATAACCACTCAGAGCACTTTTCTGGCTCCCATTGGTCCACCATATCAATCTCAAACATTCAAGCTCTTTGGGTGGAACTGAGGTCATTTCTACTTGTTTAAGGAGATCTATCATAGCGAAAAAAATGGTTATCCCTTCCAGAAAGCCTGGCACTGTGTGAGCCAGGCAGTGTGCTAATGTTTTTTATGCATGAACTCATTTTGTCTTCAAAATGACACTGGGAACTTGATACAATAGAAGCCCAGTTTACAGCCAGCCAATATAAAGCCCAAAGCATTTAGCAACTTCTCCCCAGTCAGCTGTCTGGGTAGGATTGGAAATGAGGCCTAAATCCACCCAATTCAGTGAGGTCTCTACACTGATTGCCTCTCATGACTCTCTCTCTTTCTCCCCACTCTCTCTTCCTCTCCCTCTCCTTCTCCCTCTCTCTTTCTTTTAAAGATTTTTTTATTTACTTGAAAGACAGAGTTACAGAGAGAGAAGGAGAGAGAGAGAGAGAGAGAAAGAGAGAGAGAGAGAGGTCTTCCATCCACTGGTTAACTTCCCAAATGGCCACAATGGCCAGGGCTGGGCCACGCTGAAACCAAGAGCCAGGAGCTTCATCTGGTTTTCCCACTTGAAAGCAGGGGCCCAAGTCCTTGGACCATCTTTTGCTGCTTTCCCAGGTACGTTAATAGGGAGCTGGAGCAAAAGAGGAGCAACCGAGACTCGAACCAGCACCCATATGTGATGCCAATGTCACAGACAACGGCTTAGCCCACTACACCACATCACCAGCCTCCGCTCATGACTTTCTTGCCAGGCCTATGTCATCTTTGCCCTCTGCAGCCTCCCACCTTAACAGAACATCCCAGTGCTAGAGGACATGCGGCCATGCCCGGAAAGAGCGTCCTTTTGCATTTGCTCATGGTCCTCTGCGTGCACAAGGACCTTGAGACCAAATGGAGACCAAAATCATGAAGGGACACAATTGCAGTGCAGAAGATCAAGGCCCATGCTGCAAAAGACGCCAATACCTGTACTCAGTCATACCCTTGGCGCAAGCGGAGGAAGTGGCAAAGATCTCCTGTGGACAGGTTAGAGGGAGCGTGTCTTCAAATTAATGTCAGTAAATGCCAAACACCAGTCAGTGGTCCTACACCCTGCATATGCCACACACGCCTGCCCTCATCTTCAGTGGGGCTCTGCTGCTGAAGATAAAGACTTCTCTGGGGCGATGTATGTTTGTTTCATAATCTCGAATGATTACGAGCACTGTATCTTCCCGCCTGTCACCCCAGGACTTAGCAGTGCCTGAGCATCTATGGAATGGTGCAGATCCCTTTGCTGCCCTCTGAGAAGCCTTCCTTGGCACCAGCCCACTTGCTGCCATTGCTTGCTCCCAAGCAGAGTCAACAAAGCACCACATTTCTGTCCCTGGCAAAATGCATGTGTTAGAGACAGCTGCCTGCAGCTCTTGTTATCTGCTCATTTCCCCCGAACTCACCTCTCACTGCCCCCCTTGCTCCTGCTCTAGCCACGCTGGCCTCCCCTTTGTTTCTCCACTGACCATGTTCCCACCACAGAGCTTTATGCTTTATGGAACTTTCTTCCCCCAGAGCCAACCAGCTCACTCACTACTTCCTTTGGGCTTTTGTTTTTTTTTTTTTTTTAAGATTTATTGCAGTTGATTTTGTTTCTGAGAGGAAACAAAGATTTATTTATTTATTTGAAAGTCAGAGTTACACAGAGAGAGGAGAGGCAGAGAGAGAGAGAGAGAGGTCTTCCATCCGATGGTTCGTTCCCCAAATGGCCACAACAGGCGGAGCTGGGCCAATCCAAAGCCAGGAGCCAGGAGCTTCCTCTGGGTCTCCCATGTGGTGCAGGGGCCCAAGGACTTCGGCCATCTTCTACTGCTTTTCCAGGCCATAGCAGAGAGTTGGATCAGAAGTGGAGCAGCTGGTACACAAACTGGTACCCAAATGGGATGCTGGCACTGCAGGCCAGGACGTTAACTCACTGTGCCACAGTGCTGGCCCCAAGTGCTTTTTTTCAAGAGCCACCCCTTCAGTGAGGTTGTCCTCAAATGCTCTATCTAAATAGCAGCCCCCACCATCATTCTCCCTTGCCCCTCAGGATCCACAAGGGATTGGTT
Source organism: Oryctolagus cuniculus (assembly GCF_051225735.1). Taxonomy (NCBI): domain Eukaryota; kingdom Metazoa; phylum Chordata; class Mammalia; order Lagomorpha; family Leporidae; genus Oryctolagus; species Oryctolagus cuniculus. The sequence continues at coordinate 122,339,594 of NC_142872.1, forward strand.
CCAGGCCCCCTGCACTCACCAAAATCTGTGAATGCTCAAGTCCAGAGAGGCATAGTATTTGCAGAAAAACTACACACATCTTGCCATGGGCTTTAAATCCCTGGGTTACTTATCATACCTAATACAAGGGAAAACTTTGTAAATAGTTGTTGGCGTATAGGGTTTAGGAAATAATGACCACAAAAAAGTCTGTACACGCTCAGTCTAGTTCAAAATTTTTAAAACACTGTTTTCAATCCATGATTGGTAGAATCTGTGGATGTGACCCATGGAGACCAAGGGCCTGCTGTGCTATGTGTGGGGAGCAAACCGGACTAGACTGAGTTACTGGAATTAGGACTTATTCTATGCATCTGCTCTCCCACAATATGGCACTGGGAGAGAAGTAAACAGCTTCCGCACAGCTGCCTCCAGTTCAACTAATAAACTGTAGGACTTGCTCCTGATTGGAGGAGAGCAGCGTACTCGGCGTGTGGGCAGCCGAGTTGGGATTGGCGGAGGAGGACTATAAAGGAGGAGAGAGACGGCATGCACCAGGAACATCTATGGGGAACATCTAAGGGAACACCTGTGCAGCCCCCGAGAAGAGCCGGCCGGCGGTGTGCCGCTCCCCTGCAGAAGTGGGGAATGTGGCCAGGGGGAACTGCCCTTCCACGGAGGTGGAAGGGATAGTAGCCAACCCGGGAAGAACCAGCAGCAAACCCGGGGAGGGCCGAGCAGACGAAAGAACAGCGCAGGGTCTTGTGTCGCTCCTCCACGAAGAGGGGGAGCGACATAATGGTGCCGTGACTCGGATATGAAGCCTAGGCAGGGTTTAGTGTCGTTCCCCCATGAAGACGGGGAGTGACACTATGTTCTCTTGGGACAGGATAAGCACTTATAAGGAATGAAGGAATGGATTTTTTAAGGGCCTGTGGGAGCCTGCATGGTCACGACTATGTTCAATCTCCAGCATCTGGTATAGTGGACCTGGGACAGAACTGGAGCTTCCCACCTCACTGGTGATGCAAATTAGAGGTGTGTGAAGAAAACAGCCTGCTTCCTGGGACAGGTTCTCTGCCATGTGCCTTAGGTATAAAGCTGGGTGTCATCTTGACAGCTTGAGATGTACTTGCTGCTGCCCAACCCAAGAAGGGAGGAGGCACAGTGCTCAGGGTCACATTGCTACTGAAGGGCAGACTGGGACTTGAACCCAGTGCTGACATCAATGGCTGTGTTCTTTCTTCCACCCCATTGCCTCTCTTGAGAGCCCAGCTACATTTAAACAAATGGATCTTTGGCCCATACAAGGTCCTGTAATTAATGAAGTAAATCAAAGTAGAAACTTTCTTTCTAAGTGAATTATTTTTCTTTCCCTGATTTTTTAAATTTATCTTTCCCTTTGGTCCATGATATTTTCAGGTTCCCTTTCAAGAGGAAGTAGGATGGAAGTGATTGTGATAATAAACATGACAGTCATGGAAATCGATGGTGAATATGAAATGCTGTGTAAAGCATTGCACATTAGTCACATCTTTCTCAGGAAAATCAGTTAACTCTTGCAGCTCTCTCAGCCTTAAGCATTCATAAATTTATCTGTTTTAAAAGACCAAGGGATCTACAAATGGACTCCATTCTCCCAGTCTCAATAGAAGATCTCTTTTTTCAGAAGCATGCTGCTCGGATTGTGCCCTTTCTGGGGGTGAGGAAGAAGGCAGCACCAGACAGTGCTCCTGTTCAACTGCGTCCATGAAGACCTGTCTGGGGACTGGGAGGAATTTTGTAAGAAGATTGAAGCTTGGACTGATTTTATAAAATTACCAATTTTTGAATCTTTTGCATATTTGCAAGCCTGCAGTCAGCACCGTTGCCAGATGACGCCATCATCTGGTGGTTGTGGTCCATGTGTTTGGAGTCGATTAAGGACACATCAGGAGACAACCATCGCGAGTGCAGACATCTCATGGCAGATGTCTGTGTTACTTTGGCCTGATAACCAGGGCCATCATATTCATGACAGTTTTTCAGTAGGGTGGTCCTGCTGGTTAAAACAAAATAAGACACAACAAAAATTTGCCCCCACTTGTCTAGGAGCTAACTTGTCTCCATTTAAATGCAGCCTGTGTGCTGTTGGCTCCTCAATTTATGCCTCTGGCTTGAACTTGTCACGTGGACTGTGTACCTGTATGTCAGCCGCTACTTGGTATCCCTATGTCACTGTCAACTGTGACATAACATGTCTTAAGTGGAGAATTTAGCTGGCCCTGGACCTCTGCCCACCCCATCAGCTCTTACTGCCACCTGTCCTCTCTCAGTGATGGCCGCTCTACTTCTCTCATGGCTCAGGCCAATAATCCTGGAGTCATCTGTGATCCACATCACACACTAGGTCTATTGGAAAGCCTCTTGGCTTTACTTTCAAAATGCATGCCAAATCTAGCCCCTTCCCACTCTCTTCACTCCTTCCAACCTTGTTCCATCCACCATCACTATTCGCTTGAATTTCGGCAATTATCTGCTGGCCAAGTTTCTGCTTCTACCCTGTGGTCGCCAACATGGTCCTCAAAGTGATTTTTTTTTAAAAAAACAAAAGTCAGGGGGCTGGCAGTGACCTAATTGTTTATTCTCTGTCTTCCCCAAAGCTCCCTGAGATCAGGGATTTTTGTCCTTCTAGTTCACCAGCACCTAGAACAGTGCCAGACACTAGACCTCCAATAAATGTTTATTAGAAGAATGAAGGTGTTGAGCACTAATCATGTGCTGGTGACTGTGCAAAGGATCTCATATACATTATTTCATTTTAATCTGTCAACAACACAAAATGGGGAAAAATCATTTTGCAGAGGAGAAACCATGGCTTCTGGGTTTTGTCACCCAAGGTCACACAGCCAGGAAGAAGCCCAGAGAGGATCCAAACCCACACTGTGTCTGACCCAAAAGCCTGTGTGTGATGACTACAAATACGACTGGAGCCAGTGCTGGGGCTACTGGAGAGAACAGCACAGACCGGGCAGCTTCTACCACAGATGTCTTCCCAATGTTCTGAAGCTGAAGGTATGAGGTCAAGGTGCCAGTAGGGCAGTGTCTTTTGTCCTGGGATTCATCTCCTTGGCTTGTAGATGATGGGTCTTCTCCTCATTTCTTCACATGGCTCACTTGCTGTGTGTGTGTGTCCCAATCTCATCTTCTCATGAGATCACCAGCTATTTTGGTTTCTGCCCACTCAGATGATTCATTTACCTCAATCACTTCTTTAAAAGTTCCGCCTCCAAATACAGTCACATTCCAGGGTACTGGGGATCTGGACTCAACCTGCAAATTTGGAGGACACACAGCCCATAGCACAACTCTGCAATCAGACCAGCTGACAAAAGACAGAATGGGCTCCCCTACTTCTGAATTCTTAATTCATAATTCATTTCTCTCTGCTCTCTCCAATCTTTCTTTCTTGATTGACTCCTGCTTGTCAGTACACAGATAATAAATTGATGCAGTTACCAAAAGAACCCTTCAGTGTCCTTCACTTCACTACCGAACATCAACAGACCCTCTCAGGTCCTCATCTCTGGGTCTTGAAGCTTCATTCTCCTCCCCACACTTGCTGGCCTTGCTTTTGCAAAGATGACAAAACCCAGCCTTGTATCTTCTTTGCAATTTGCCTCTTCTCATCAGAGTCCACCGTTGGCCATACTTCATCAGTCCACTTGCTCAGATCTGATGATTCTGACTCTTTTTTGTTGTTGTTGTTGGCAAATGGAGGAAAGGAAGTCAGAGGGTAATTCCTGATTGTTGAAGTAGGAACAGAGATGTCTACTTAGGGCTCATCCTACTTAGGGTTAGTAGTTAGCATTGCCAGGTAAAATACAGGATGTCATGCAATATTTTGAACACATCTATACTAAAAATCATTCATTGTTTACACGGAGTTCAAATTTAACTGGGACTCTTACATTTTCACTTGTTCATTCTGGCAACTCTACTAGTATTCAAGGTAAACAGATGGCCCTGTACCTGCAGGAAAGCCTGCATCTCACAGTTGGTGGTCGTTTGAAGAACAAAGGAACCAAGGTAGTGTCTTGATGGGCCAGAGTTTGAAAATGGGTACAACCCAAGAGATTGTAGATTCAGGGAGAGCAGTTGATTTGGGGATAAGTAAGCCTCTATAGCTAAGAGTTGATCTCATGGAAGTAGAGAGTAGATGTGGTCACCAGGAGAGAAGAGGGCATGGGGAGAACTTGGGCAACAGGTACAAAGTTATAGTCAGGAGGCATCGGTTCTGGTGCTCCACTGCATGGCAAAGTGACCAGAATTAACCATGATGCCTGGTACATCTCAAAACACCTAGAGAGGATTTTGAATGTTTCACTGCAAAGAAAGGATCACCACTGGATATACCAATCATCCTGATTTGACTATTACAGTGTATACCTGTATTGAAACATCACATTGTACCCCATATATTTGTACAACTATGCATCAGTTAAAGAAATAATAAACAGGGGGGCAGCATTGTGACATTCCAAGTAAAGCACTGCTTGGAATGTCAGCATTCCATATGCACGTAGGTCCAAGTCCCAGCTGTTCCACTTCCAATCCAGCTCCCTACTAATGGGAGTGGGGATGGGGACTTGGAATTAGATCATTTAAGATCTTCCCAACTTTATAAGGTTTCAGGGCAGCATAAAATGCAGGGTCTTCACTTTAGACCACATAGCATCCTAGGCTTGGGAATCCTTTCCGTTCTGTATGCCTCTGCCTCGAGCGGGATTCACCACCACTGGCCTAGAGGAGAAGCTTGACACCTCCTTAGACTTAGAACATTGTCACAGTTGCCTCAAGAGAACATTTCAGTGCAGGTCCTGTTGGAGAGCTAGGACTTCAGCAAACTTACAAGAAAAGGTTGGCTGCCAATGAATCTATGGTATAATTCTCCAGAGACTTGCTTTCCCCATTGTAAGATATGAAAGTACTTTAAGAAGTTTACAGAAAGTGGAATCAAAAGATGTTTATTTTGATGCAAAATACTTGAGATATTTAAAAATGCATATTATGAAATAATCATGGATGAAGGTCAAATTTTTTTTGAAGATTTATTTTTTAAAAATCAGAGTTAAAGAGAGAGAGGAAGAGACAGAGAAAGAGAGAGATCTTCCATCTACTGGTTCAGGCTCCAATGGCCAGCAGTGGACCAGGCTGAAGCCAGGAGTTTCATTTGTGTCTTCCATATGGTTGGCAGGGACCCAAGCACTTGAGCCATCTTCTGCTGTTTTTCCCAGGTCATTAGCAAGGAGTTGAATCAGAAGTGGAACAGCCAGCACATGAAACCGTGCCCATATAGGATGCTGGCACTGAAGGTAGTGGCTTTATCTGCTGTGCCATAATGCTGGGCCCCCAATTCTTTTTACAGCAAAATATTTTTAATTCCACTTTCCATAAAGTATGGTTATACCTCCTTTAGAGTCATTTTGTGGCAGGGATCATATATTTTCCATTTGCTTTTAATCCTCAAACCTGTGCTCAAACCAGTCTGGGAGTTTTGATGGGCCAAAGGAGACTCATGGTCTGGAAGATTTGGGGACCCTCAGGAGGGCTGGCAACAGGGAAACTTAAAAAATCTGCCAAGTCTGCCTTCCATACCCTTCCCTTCCCATTCAACATTTACTCACAGATACCTTTTCCAAGGTCTTCAGTGATCATATCTCCATGGATTTTTCCAAATTAATAACACTAGTCTCTTCCCTCTCTCCCCCTCCCCCCACACCTACCTGTATGGTGGACACCTCCACATAGAGCTATCAACTCATGAGTCCAACCATCCATCAGGTACTATTGGGTGGAAAGTGTTCTAGACATAAAAATACCCAGGAAGTCTTGCTGTCTTAATGAAGCTCATGAAGTTGGGTGGGAGGTGTCATGTGGACACATGCATTCAACTCGTCCAACCAATACAGAACCATCATCACCTGACCCCAAACGTGCCCCTTCTTTTTCAGATAAAGACATCACCATCCCAGCACCTGCTAGGATTTATAACTCTAAGGTCACATCTGTTTCTTCTTTCTCTCTCTATCATCCCAGTTCATTTTTACCTTTTTGACACTGACTTGGTTCAGTTACCATTTGCTAGGTAAGAGCATAGCAGTATAATTGCAAGAAAGTTTTACTGGGTTGAATTGAATTTGGTTATAATCCCTAAGCCTCCATTTTTAGCACCATAATGTTTTATTAAGCTACCTTTTGTGAGATGACCTTCAACACAAGTTACTGTATTCAAAGAACTGTACTTTGTGTTTTACTGACATTTGTCCTGTATACTTAAAACATATCTCTTAATCAATGTTCTCATTTTTGGGGGTAAGGCTTTTAAGACTTCAGAAAGCCTGAAAACCTCATTGTCTAGAACACCTACACAAGCCAGTTGACATTGTCTGGTTTTTTAAGGCCAGATCTGAGGTAGGGAAAGAAACATCTTTGCAGCTTAGAAAGATGCTGATGGTGCTATTCAGAAAGGGACTCTAAGGAGTCCAGTTTTAAACAAACTCTAATAACAAAGCACTCCCAGCCAAGAGCGAAAGCTGATCTCCTGACATAACTGGTGCCAGCAATACCACCTTCCTGCCTTTAGCCACGCTGCTGACGCTGAATGACGCATCTTCCACCCCACTTGTGGGAGAGCCAATCGGTTCCCTTTGAATGAAATCTTTATTCAGATGTTTAAACACCCCAGGGGGAGGGGAAGGAGAGGACAGGAGATGTGTTTCAGAAACAAATGGGGACCCACATGCCAAGTTTCTGTTCTTGTTACTGTTCAGGTTTTGGCTCTGTGAAGACGGTCTCAATTCCATGTTTTTCATTCAACTGGTTTGTTTGGCAAAACCGAACGATCAATACAGAACTCTGAGGTCAGTCTCACCTTACACAGAGAGCTACAGCTGGGAAGCTCAGCTTTCTGTGGTCGAGAAACTCTGGAAGCCGCTGGCCTGCCGTTGACAACAGGAGGCAAAGATATGGGCCAGATAACTTTTTCTTCACAAGCATACAAATCTAGGACTTTCCCCCTTAAAAATCCAATGTACAAGCAAAGCTTTGTGGATCCTTGGGTGCCAGTGGGTGAGGCAGAGAAGGCAGAGCGAGTGTTAGGATGGAGCGAGTATGTGCTATGTCCACGCACAGCCAGGGTCTGCCCTTCAGTTGTTCGTAAGCCAACACAACGGGCACTTGCCCCTCTTGCTCTATCCTGAGACTTACAGGCAGGCACACACCTAAAAGGGCAAAATGTTAAGAGGAAGTGGGAGGCAGTGAGGGCCTCCGTGCTCCTCAGGCCGTCGATCAATCTGGCACAGCTGGCATCGGGTTCTTGGGATGCAGATTCGCTTTCCTGGTGTTGCCTTCCAAGTCACCTTTCCTTGCACCTGATTTCCTCCAAGTGAGTAAAATTAGTTCTTTTTCCTCCCCTCTTCCCACTGTCAGTTCCCCTGAGGCAGAAACAAATGAGTCTAAATGCAAAGAAGAATCTGCTTCAAGGCTGGAAAGATGAAGGTCAAGGTGACTGGTTAGTTCTGTGTCACCATCTGTGAGGTTATAATGGGCAACATGTGTCCACCTTACTAAGTGCCAGGCACTGCTCTGTGGCTCTATTTACCTCCCTAATCACAGCCATCTGATGAGCAACATGACAACCACTGGTGTTTATAGAGGGGGACAGAGGCACACAGAACTTAAGTAACTGGTCTAATGGCACATGGCAGATAGACATTAGAGCTGAGATTCAAACCCAAGCAGTCTAATTTCAGAATCCCTTAAACACCCCACACAGACCCAGCCTGTCCCCTACACCTAGGTATGCGATTGATGGCCAAACAGCCTGGGCAATACTTTTCCCTCTACCCACTCACTCCCATGGATGAAGGACAGCAAAAAAGGCTGCCTAGACGAGCGCAGAGAGAACTGCACTAAGAGAGGGCCACGGCTGCGCAGCTTCCATGGGCCATCTCCTGCCAAGAATGCAGATTTCACTGTATCAAACCAGATGCAGGGTCCCTATATGCCAACACTGCCTTGTCATTGGTGGGTGAGACTGAGGCACTAATTCTCTACAAAATATGTGTATACCCATCCAGTGACCTACCAAAGATATGTCGCTTGTCTTCAGCTTAAATATAGAGCTTAATGATCCTAACACAGTCAAAAGATGCAAAGGATGTATAGATGCTGCATTGGTCAGCCCAGGCTGGTGAAATAGAACACAGAGGGATTAAACTACAAACATTTATTTCTCACTGTTTAGGAGATCATTACATCCAAGATTGAGGTGTCAGCAGATCCAGTGACTGGAGAGGGCTTCCTTCCTTGTTTGTAAACAGCCAACCTCACATATCTTCATGTGACAGAGCAAAGGAGAGGATGCAGCTTTCTTCTTGTAAGACCCTAATCCTATCATGAGGGGTCATAACCTAATTATCTCCCAAAGACCTTGTCTCCACATACCTTCACATTAGGGTTTAGGGTTTAAATGTATGAACTGGGGAGAGGAGAAAAAGTCTTTTTTTGTTTGTTTGTTTTTTGACAGGCAGTATGGACAATGAGAGAGAGAGAGACAGAGAGAAAGGTCTTCCTTTGCCGTTGGTTCACCCCCACAATGGCCGCTGTGGCCGGTGCACCGCGCTGATCTGAAGCCAGGAACCAGGTGCTTCTCCTGGTCTCCTATGGGGTGCAGGGCCCAAAGACTTGGGCCATCCTCCACTGCACTCTCAGGCCACAGCAGAGAGCTGGACTGGAAGAGGAGCAACTGGGACAGAATCTGGCGCCCCGACAGGGACTAGAGCCTGCTATGCCGGCGCCGCAGGCAGAGGATTAGCCTAGTGAGCCTCGGCACCGGCCTGAGAAAAAGTCTTTTACAGATGCCATTCTATAAATTTTCACAGAACCATAAAAAGTTGGAGAGAAGGGGCAGGACCAAGGCCAGGGGGTGCTTATCCTCACTGGTAAGCACTGATACCCAATACTCATGCAACCAGAAAGTTTAATTAACCCCATTTTGTTCCTAAATGACTAATTTAATGCCACTGTATCACTAGAACAGATAGTTTATCTGTTTTGTCCACCACTGTATAAAACAAAACTTCAAAAAGTTCATGGAAGAATAGAATTAAAATGTAAGTCTAACTTGATGCAAAAAAAAAAAAAACCTGAAATCTATATATATTGTTCAAAAAGTTCGTGAAAATAGATGCATTTTGAAAAAAACTATGCATGGATTTCAAAAGTTCTTCCCACCAAAATAATTCTATCTCTTAATTCCACTTTCCATGAACTTTTTAAATTTATTTTTTAAATATTTATTTATTTATAAAGAAATTCAGTTACACAGAGAGAGAAGGAGAGGCAGAGAGAGAGAGAGAGAGAGAGACAGACAGACAGACAGAGATCGTCCATCTGCTGGAAGTTGCAGTTGGCTGCAATGGCCAGAGCTGCTGATCTGAAGCCAGGAGCCAGGAGCCAGGAGCCAGGAGCTTCTTCCAGGTCTCCCATGAATGTGCAGAGGCCCAAGGACTTGGGCCATCTTCCACTGCTTTCCCAGGCCATAGCAGAGAGCTGGATAGGAAGTAGAGCAGCAAGAACACAAACTGGCACCCGTATGGGATGCTAGCACTGCAGGCAGCTTTACTCGCTATGCCACAGCACTGGCCCCTCCATGAACTCTTAAAAGCATTTTTGTTTCCCCAGTGTTCCATCCATTGCCTGAACTATAGAAGCACTCAACTAGACTTATGGAATTCAATTGCTCAGACCATCTCATCCCTTCAAGGAATCAAGGTCTGTCTATCCTCTTCCTAAGAAACGCAGTGCGCCCATCTTCATGCAGTGCCTGTAGAGTCTGATTGGACTAAGCTACTTCCATCAACTCACAGCATAAATTACCATAATTTGTTGTTACTGCCAGTATTTTCATAGTTAAAAGAAAATAAAGTTTCTGGGTCAAGATTAACTTTAGTATTTTTCAAGTTATTAGAGAGAAACCTAAAAATAATATAATTGTATTTTTGTGTAGATCAGACTCAATGCCTAAACTAAAAGACATATTTGTCAAATTAAAAAAAATCTCTTCACATATTTGTATAACTGCCTTCAGTGACTCCTCTACTCTCAAACCCCTATCTTAGGTTTCTCAGGCGAAATCCATAGATCTTTTCCTCTTAGAATAATTGAGTTATGGGATTGAGGATATAAACTCAATCAAGCCTCAGGACCAAATTCCAAGTTGTCAAGTTCTAATACTGATATTTTGCTTTTTAAGTCTACCAAGTCATAATTAGAAACAGTTGCTCATTGGCAAATCGGTTTTCTTTTTCCTGATCCTCAAATAATAGTCCCAATAGTTAAAAAATTTAAATATGGGTTCATCAGGTAAGCACAGTATTTAAGAATCAATATGCAAGACGGTTAACAAAACCTTAGCTCAAAATTTCAATGTGGATTATAAAAAAAAAGCAACCTAGAGAGAAAAAAAATAAATGAACCATTGCCCCCAAATCACTGTTTCTGCTTTGGGTCCATCCACTTGCTATCACCTAATGCTGTAAATACTTGAGTAAGGGAAGACATAGGCATGTCATAATCCCAAAAAACAAATTTCAGCAAATAGTTCAGCAACCTTTGCTTTCTTAATCAATTCCCAGTAGGAATTTTAGCCTCAGATAAAAGGCATCTGATGTGTTAGCTTTTATATCAGTTTTTTAAAAAGATTTTTTGATTTATTTGAAAATCAGAGTTAATGTAGAGAGAGGAGAGGCAGAGAGAGAGAGAGAGAGAGAGAGAGAATCTTCCATCTGCTGGTTCACTCCCCAATTGGCCACAATGGCTGGAGTTGCACTGAGCCGAAGCCAGGAGCCAGGAGCTTCTTCCAGATCTCCCACATGGGTGCAAGGGCCCAAGGACTTGGTCCATCTTCTACTGATTTCCCAGGCCATTGGAGAGAGCTGGATTGGAAGTGGAGCAGCTGGGTCTTGAACCAGTGCCCATATGGGATGCTGGCACTTCAGGTGGCGGCTTTACCTGTTATGCCACTGCGCCAGCCCCATACCAATTTTGATTAACATTTTAAGTAACTAAACTTTGCAGTTTTTCAATTGAGGGCATGAAGACTTGACCTTGCTCTGAAGGCAATGAAGGACTTATTCTATATGCTGTCAACAGACTGCTCCCAGATCTTGCAAAGAGGGACAACAAGAGCCACTTTCTGATAACTGGGTCTTTCACATCACCTAAAATGGTGGCAAAACAGCAATGGATCTGTAGTTGGCAAACTTATTTGGGAGTCTCTATCAGAGGGTAGAGTGGGAAGTATCATTATGTTCCTAAATCCAAAATATTTTATGGATGATAACAATTATACAATGCATAGTAAAGCATGGAAGATTTCCAAGATATAAGCTAGACAGAATAGTGCTTCAAGCAATATGCAAGTTATTAAGAAGTTAAAAGGGAGGTGGGTATTTGGTGCAATGGTTAAGACCCCACTGGGATGCTCACTTCCCATATTAGAGAGCCTGGAGTTGAGTCTCAGTTTTGCTTGTGATACCAACTTCCTGCTAATCACACCCTGGAAGGCAGCAGGTAACAGCTCAAGTACTTGGGTCCCTGGCACCCAAGTGGGAAACTCAAATTGAGTTATGGACTCCTGTCTTCAGCCTGGTCCAACCCTAGCTGCTGTGGCCATTTAGGAAGTGAACCAGCAGATGGACTCTCTCTCCTTCTTCTTTCTCTCCTTCCCCTCTCCTGCATCTCTATCTTAATCCACTTTTCATTACTTTAACTAAATACCTGAAGGAAGCAGGAAAGAAAAACTTGAACTCCAAAAATTCAAACTCTTCCAAGAACACCCCCTGCCCCAAGCACGCCCCTAAGAACCCAAGATACATGCCAGAAGTCCCATCTACCCCATCGTTAGATCAAGTTTCCACCTTTAATCAGTCAAACATTAGCATTACAATATTACAGTTTAAATAGCTGCATGAGTTTTGAGGCAATAAATCTTGCTATAACATTGTCACTGTCTCTCTTTGCCTTTCAAAGAAATGAAGAAAAATTTAATTAAAAGAAAAAAGAAGTAACAAAGGAGGTGAAGAAATGATGAGAAGTATTTGAGAATCAAACACTTTAGTTTGAAGAAACGAAGAGAAGGGCTGCATTGTGTTGCAGCCAGTTATGCTGCTGCTTCTGATGCCAGCATCCCATATGGATGCTGATTGGTTCGAGTCCTGTCGCTCCACTTTGGATTCTGCTCCCCGCACACGGTAAAGTAGCAGAAGATGATCCAGGTATTCAGGTCCCTGACCCCAACATGGGAGACCTGGGTGAAGCTCCTAGCTTTTGGCCTGGCCCAGCCCTGGCTGTTGCAGTCATTTGTGGAGTGAACCAGTGGATGGAAGATTTCTCTCTGTCCCCCCACCTCCTCTGAAATTCTGTTTTCAAGTAAATAAATAAATCTTTTAAAGAATTAAGACCAAAAGGGCATTTAGAGATGATGGAGGTTTAGAGATTGTTTAGAAATACAGGTAATAGGGGGCTGGAGCTATGGTGTAGTAGGCTGGGCTTCCGCCTGTGGTTCTTGCATCCTATATAGGTACCGGTTTGTGTCCAGGCTGCTCCTCTCCCGATCCAGCTCTCTGCTTATGGTCTATGGAAGCAGTGGAAGATGACCCAAGTACTTGGGCCCCTGCACCCACATGGGAAGACCTTGAAGAAGCTCCTGGCTCCTGCCTTTGGATCCACCTAGCTCCAGCCATTGCAGCCATTTGGGGAGTGAACCAGATGATGGAAGACCTTTCTCTGCTTCTCCCTTTCTCTGTCTGTAACCCTACCTCTCAAATTAATAAATCTCTTCTTAAAAAAATATGGGAAATAGAGACATGTCTGGAATTGAATTATGTTGGAGATCCTTAACCAGGGCTTCCCAATGAGTTCTATGTTTTTATTGTTTGCTGTCTGCAGGCTAAATCAGAACCTCTGCGGTGGGGCTAGGGTGTGTACCAGGTGTTTCTAATGTATGCTCCAAGTTAAGAAAAAGTGGTACCACATGCCTAATTTTTCTTCTTGCTTTTCTCCTTAAAACACAACTTAATTTTTTCAATGCTATTATTTTTAAACGTTCTGAACATAAAAACAATGCATTGAAAATTTGGAAAATAGGAAAAATTACATATAAAAGATTAAAATCATCCCTAATTCCATTACCTAGAGATATCCTTTTAGTCCAGGGAGTCTAAGTCCTAGTTCCTCTGGATAGATTTTCAAAGATCCGAGGCTTGGACCTCTGGAAATTTATGGAAAAGTACTGTTCAATCTTTTTTTTTTCAAGCTCATATGTGGTTTTTATAATATTTTTGTTACATGTTTTTCTTTAAAGCTGCTTTTTTTTCCCAGTTAAGAATGCACACATATTCCCCCAAATCCTTAAGGGCCTTTGAGACTATCACTTTTAAAGGGTGAATAATAGCCCATCAAGGCAACCCCCAAGCCCCCACTCATGGTTGGACAGGAATATTACCCACATTTGCTACTATGAAAAACACTGTAGTAAACATCCTTATACATAAAATTCTGCATTTTTAAATGCCTTTTTTCCTTTCTGAGATGTGAAATTACTGGAGCAAATGGTATATGCTTTTAAAGACATTTGCCTCTATTGTTAAATTGCTTTTGAGAAAGATCTGGTTAATCTGCACATCTAGTAGGAGTATATTAAAATGTGAGTGGTCCTAGTTTTCTGTTTGTAGGCTTTTCTTTAAAAAAAAAAAGATTATATACGTATTTATTTGAAAGGCAAAGTGACAGAGAGAAAAGAAGAGACAGGGATCTTCCATCTGCAGGTTCACTCCCCAAATGTCTGCAACAAGCTGGGCTGGGCCAGGCTGAAGCTAGGAACCAGGAATTCCAACCATCATCCCATGTGGGTGATAAGGACACAGGTACTTGGGTGATCCTCTGCTTCCTTCTCAGGTGCATTAGTAGGGAGCTGGACCAGAAGGGGAACAGCTGGGACTTGAACAGGCACTGATGTGGGATACCAGCTTTGCAAGCAATGGTTTAACCTACTGCACCACAATGCTGGTTTAAACACAATGCTTTACAAATGTTCTGTGCAGCTTTGATTTCTTTACAAGCCCCTCATATTAGTGAAGTTCTCTTAATGACAGCCTGATAAAGTGTCCTCCAGCTAGTTACCTGAAGAAGGCAGACGAAAGAACTCACCTGCATTATTCTGCTACCTGTCTTCAAGCCTCAGGGCAGGCATCCTCTCCCTCAGAGATCGACTTCCCCGACAACCACTGCCTTCCCTTGGTGTACACTCGTTGACTGTGTCCACATCATAGGCTGCACATGCTCCCTGTAGGTAGAGGGAGGGAATGCTGTATGGTGTGCATCCCGGTGGACGACGAACCCCTCTGCTCCTGCTACCAGAGTTTCAGAGTCAGTCACCTTCCTGGCACACCTTAGCCAGGTTTCTCCAGCTTCCAACTCAAGACTTCTGTTTTGAGCCAATGACACAGGCACAGGTGTAGCTGAGAAATTACTGGAGGCCAGAGCAGGGTCCAATGCTGCAGCCTGAGTCTTGGCAAGACCTCAACTGTGTGTCCTTGAGTCTACCCATCCCTTTCCTGGAGCTTTCTCTCTTACCTTCTGTGGTTGTTTGCACAATATCCTCCCCAAGGAAGCTCCCCTCTTCATTCCTGAACTGGGAATATACTGTCTGACATGGCACAAAGGCACTAAGGTGGGAGACAGTGAAGGATCCTGAGATGGGGAGGTTGTCCCAGGTTATTGGGATGGGCCTGGGGTCATCCTAAGAGTTCAAAAATGGGAGCAGGCCACCCACCCACAGAAGCGGGGATTGGAGTGACATCTCCTCCAGCAAATGTTGCCAGCACCCTAGACGCTGAGTTAGGAAACAGATTCTCTCCCAGACTTCTCTGTAAACCTCATGTTGGGCTTCTGACCTCCAGAAATCTATGATAACAAACCTGTGTTGCTGTAAGCTAAGTCTACGTTACAGCAATGGGGAACTAACACACTTCCCCACTGAACCCACAATATTCCCCCTGCACACATTTCTGCTTGATGTAAACCATACTCCCTTTCAGCTGCTCATTACCAACTGCATGTTGCCCTCCTTGAACCCCAGCCTGGTGTTGGCTGGGGCCCATCCTCTGTTCTCTCACATCATCCTCTTCCTCTCACCTTGAGCTATGGTTCCCTGCTTAGTGGGCAATCTCCCCCTAACTCCCCATCCCAACACACACATACACACACACACAATCATGAACTCAGTAAGGACAAAGACTGAATGTGATTCACCTTCAGACTCCCATGCTAGCACAATGCATGAATAAATACAAGGGCACTTCAAAAAGTTCACAGAAAAAATGATTAAAAATAAATTTATTTCCAAGCAAAAATATATTTTAAGAGGCAAGTATTTGGTGCAGCAGTAAACCACTGCTTGGGATACTTACACCCGTATCAAAGTGTCAGGGTTCAAGTCTCAGTTGTGCTCCCAATTCCAGCTCCCCACTAATGTGCACCCTGAGAAGTAGCAGGTGGTGCCTCAAGTATTTTGGTCCCTGCCACCCACGTGGAAAATCCAGATTGAGTTCTTGGTGCCTAGCTTTACCCTAGCCCAGCCCTGGCTGTTGCAAGCATTTGAGGGAGTGAACAAGGTGATGGAAGAACTCTCTGCCTCTCTAAATAAATAAATTTGAAATCCATGCATAGTTGAAGTCTTCACAAAGTTCATGAAAAATGTGCATTATGAAAAAACTGTGTATAGATTTCCAAAGATTGCACCAAAATAAATTTTGATTTCAATTCCATTTTCACAGTAATTTAAAGTATTCTAGTGTTAGTTACATGACCCAATCATAGCTAATTTGTTTACAAACATACAAACAGATGGAGATAGTTTAAGGAAATCACTTGTGAATACATAGAAAACCATTCATATGAGGCTTGTTTTCTTTCGATAGTGGAAATTATTTTTAAGGAAGGTATATTTATCTAAAAGGAAGGTTCCGCACTTATGATGGGATTTTAAAAAGCTGACTAAACATACACTATGTTAGCTAAAGGGAAAGCAGAGTAAACACAATCAGTTTACAATACTATTAAAACCTAAGGGGAAATGAAATGTCTGTTTCAAAAATGCTGGGTGTGCCTGTGTCTCTCACACTTCAGTGTTATTGTAGGACACTCCAGTGGCTGGTTGCAAAATCTTGATGGTCTGCTAACCCTGGCTTCATCCAGGCCGATGTGAAGCACGCATCTGAGACACTTGGGCTTAAGAGATCTCTCTCCCTTGCATGACAGGGAGTCTTAAATGATTTTCTTTCTGCCATACCGAACATACTCCCTGCCTAAATTTTTAAGCCTTTGGAGTCTATCCTACAAAAATTCAAAGGCACAAGTGCACAGGGATATTCACGGCAGCTCTCTTTGTAATAACATTTGATTGGAAACAACCCAACTGTCAATCACCAGGAAAGTGGTTGAATAAATTATGGGACATCCATAATCCAGAGCTTTATGCATTCCTTAAAAAGAATGAGGTAGTTTTATACATACTCCTTGCTGCATCATCGTATTTCACTGCTCCAAACTCTCTAGGGCTTCCAGTTGCAATGAGGTGGAATTCAAACTCCTTCCCCTCATCTCAAATGCCCTCCAGAGGGTGGCTGTGCCTACCTTTGTGACCCAGGGTCTGCATTCTCCCCTCCTCCATCTGGATTCAGCACAGGAGCTTTCTCTGTCGGTTCCTCCCTGGCCACCCCAGCTTATCCCTATCACAGGTTCTTTGCACTTGCTGTTCTCTCAGTTACAAATGTTCTTCTCTCATCAGTGTTTCTTCACCTAATCCCACATTAAAACCGTGTGCGTGCCAAACCAGCTAATTAAGAATCTTGGGGTGTTTCCCAGACATTGGGTGCTTTGGGGTTTGGTTCCTAGTTTGTTCTTAGTCTCCCCAGGTGATCCCCCGTGTAGTCCAGCTTGAGAACCAGGGTGGCTTCACACGGTGACTTCTTTCCAACATTGCAGAGTTCAGATGTCATCTCCTTTAAGAAAGTATCGTTACACTACTGTAAAAACTAAAGATTTAATTGAATGGATAGCACCTAAAAGAAAACTAGGAGCAAAAGATGAATGCAAACTGAAACTGAATTTGTGAATGTAAAGGTGACAAGTGTGGGCCGGCACATGTTGAAAAGATAACATTTAAAATAAACCCAAATATCCCAACTAGACCTGGGCAAAGTGTCTGAATAGGTTCCAAAGAAGACGTGCAAGTGGCTGACAAGTACAGATTGACCATTCCTAATCTGAATGTCTGAACTCTGAAATGCTCCAAAAGCCAGCTCCTGTTAAGCACGACATGACACCACACCACTCATGGAAAATTCCACTGTGAAGGCTGGTTTCAAGCACATAATTATTTAAAAAGTATATAAATTGCCCTAAGGCTACGTGCATGAGCTATATGTAAAGTATAAATTAGTTTTGTGTTTTGACTTGGGTCCCAACCTCAAGAACATCAGTATGTGGCCGGCGCCGTGGCTCAATAGGTTAATCCTCCACCTTGTGGCGCCGGCACACCGGGTTCTAGTCCCGGTTGGGGCGCCGGATTCTGTCCCGGTTGCCCCTCTTCCAGGCCAGCTCTCTGCTATGGCCAGGGAGTGCAGTGGAGGATGGCCCAGGTGCTTGGGCCCTGCACCCCATGGGAGACCAGGAAAAGCACCTGGATCCTGGCTCCTGGCTCCTGCCATCGGATCAGCGCGGTGCGCCGGCTGCAGTGGCGGCCATTGGAGGGTGAACCAACGGCAAAGGAAGACCTTTCTCTCTCTGTCTCTCTCTCTCACTGTCCACTCTGCCTGTCAAAAACAAAACAAAACAAAACAAAACAAAAAAAAACATCAATATGTGTACAGAGATATTCCCAAATCCAAAACACTGCTAGTCTCAACCATTGTGGGGATAAGGGATAGTCAATCCATCTATAAAGAGATGCCCAACATCACTAATGATTATGGAAATACAAGTCAAAAATCACTGTGGGGACTAGTTCCGTGGCGTGGTAAATTAAAGCTGTTGCCTGCAGTGCCGGCATCCCATATGGGCACTGGTTCGAGTCCTAGCTGCTCCACTTCCAATCCAGCTCTCTGCTGTGGCCTGGAAGAGCAGTGGAATATGGCCCAAGTCCTTGGGCCCCTGCACCCATGTAGGAGACCCAGAAGAAGGCTTTGGGTTAGCACAGCTCCTGCCATCTGGAGAGTGAACCAGCAGATGGAAGGCCTCTCTCTCTCTACCTCTGCCTCTCTGTAACTCTGCCTTTCAAATAAATAAATAAATCTTTTAAAAAGTCACTGTGGCTATCACTCTTAGGATAGCTTGTGTGGATAATGCAAGAGAAGACAAATGCTGATGACAGAGTAGAGAAAAGGAAACCTAGTACACTGTTGGTGGAAATGTGGATTGGGGCAGACATTACGAAAAATCATATGGAGGTTGTCAAAAAATTAGAGGTAGAACTACCATGAGATCTAGCAATCTCATTTCTGGATATACAGCTAAAGGAAATCAAATCACCAGTCTGTAAAAATATTTAAACCCCATGTTCATTGTGACACTGTTCACAACAGCCTGAATATGGAAAGAATCAAAGTGACTTCAACAGCGGAATAGATAAGGAATTGTGTGTGTGTGTGTGTGTGTGTGTGTGTGTGTATGCAGCAGAATATTATTCAGTCCTTAAAAAGGACTTAAAAGGTTCTTAAAAAGGACTGAGATAGGTCCATTTGTGGCAACATGGATAAACCCAGAAGACATTTTGCTAAGTGAAGTAGGCTAGGCACAGAAGGAAAAATGCCTCACGATCTCACTGAAGTGAACTCTAAAAGACGTTGAACACCTAAAAGCAGAAAGTAGAAAGGTGGTTGGTTGGCAAATGTGGGGAAGGAAAGGAAAGAGAAACAGGTCAAAGGTACAAAGTCATAATTAGGTAGGGTGAATGAGTCTAGAGACCTGTTGTACAGTGAGGACTAAGGTTAATACTCTTGTATTATGCACCGGCAATTTGTTAAGTGAGTAGATTTTAGGTGCTCTTATACCCACAGAAAGTAAGTAAGTGTGGTGAAACATGTTTTAATTTGCTTGATTATAGTAACCATTTCACAATGTATATGTATATCAAAACATTATGTTACACATCTTACATTACAGAAAGGAAAGAATAACAATTTCACAGAGCTGGAATCTAAGCTTCAGTTTGGTCACTTGCTAACTATGATCATGTATTAGTTACCTAATAGCTCTGAGCCTCTATAATGGTACTCACCTTAGAGAATTTTTAAGGAATAAGTAAGACTATGAATGGCACACAGTGAACCATAAGTCAACAGTATCATGATTGTTAAGTAACAAATGACTGAAGCAGCAAATGCTTCAGAAATTAAAAGAAAATAAACATAGTAGGTGTTGGGGGGATCAGAGAGAGCTTCTCTGACAGAACAGCATTGAGTTTTGTCTTAAAGTAAAGCTAGAGCAGACTTTGGACAAGCAGGGGGGATGGTGAGGGTCACAGGCGGCATGGCAGGTGATCAGCAACAGGAGGAACAAAGGTCAGAAGGAGAATTTGGCAGAGTGTGTTGGGGAAGAGGGAGTTAAACAGGAGGAACACACTGTCCAGACAGCAGCTGCCATGTGCGGATGGGCGGGACTTCTGTTTTCTATCACTTGGCGTCTTTTAGCACAGCCACTTACCTGTACTAAGTGTGTTAAGGCAAGTCTCTGATTGGAAGCAGACCTGCGGTGGGCAGAGGCAGAGTGGTGCGGGCGCTAGGGCACAGGCTCTGGAGAGCTGCTCCTTTCCACAGGCACACCAGCGCTCTCCTGGAGACTGACCCCAGGACATGAGGCAAGCTTACAAGGTTTTCTAGGGAGAGACCCCAGACTAGTGCCGACAGGCAGCCCGTGTTGGTCCCATGGAACAAGCCAGCCACTCCTGCAGGGGGCCCAGATCTGTCCATGTGAGTCAGGATCCCGGGAGGAAATGGCAGCACACCCAGACAGGCCACTGAGGCACGTCCAGCGAAGGGACTGTTTACAAGGGGCAGGCAGGGCCAAGGGGGAGCAAACCAGGGAGGGAGAGGAGACAGCTGTAGCAACCCTGAGAGGGGCTGCGTGATGGGAACCATGTCTTTCTGTAGAGAAATGTAAGCAGTACCAACCCATGGCCAAGTAGGGAGTGATCTGGGGCATTAACACCCTGTCTCCCTCTTGTCTGCCCTCTCCTGAGCATGAGCCAGCCGCTTGTCAAGCTCAAGCCAGAAGCCAGAGGGCAAGGGTGTCTACTGATGCAGCAGCTACACAGGCCAGCCTCTCTGGGTGTAGAGTGGGCAAGGAAGGGCACACGGCAGGTCTGGGGTGCCCAGCACCACAATCATGGGGAATGACAAGCCTGCATCCCCTTAGCGCATCCCCTCTAAGTGGACCCCTTCCTCACTTCCCTCTTTATCCCCCGACCTGCTGCTCATCTGGTTGCTCATGTAGCCTTGTCAACTGGACTCCTAGTGCCTCTCTGGGACCACACCCTGCTCACACCATACACAATGATTTATGATTTTACCATTTATAGTGACAAACACCGGGTGGAAACCTCACTGGATATTTATGTAACCATGGAGTAAATGGAGGACTTCTCAAAGCATGACCTAAACGTAAAACCACAGAGGATAAGGCTGATTGTTTGTACAGCATATGAACGGGAAACTTCCATTTGACAAAAAGCACTGTGAACGAAGTTGAAAAGGCATCAAAAAATAACAAAAATAAAATTCAAGCAGCAAATAAGAAAATAGCATTTCAGCAAATTTAAGTAAAAGGAATACTGTCTAAATACATAAAGGTCTCAGACAAATAGGTAAGAGCTGACTCAAATTTGGGGTGAAGGAGCTAAGAGGAAAACTAAAAAAAGAAAAGTTGTGAAAATGAAAATAGACACATAGGCAAAGAACATGAATAAGATTGATGAAAGAGGGGGGGAACTTGATAATAGTATATGGAAAATGTTCTGACTACTCAACCCAAGAAATGCAAATTTAAACAAGAAACTCTTTTTCCAACCAAATTCACAGGGATGGTTTGTAATGAGAGCACTCTGCAGGAACTGTTTTGGAAGGGCATAAAGTATTATAACCTCGTGAAAGACAAATTGGCAGTGAGGTATCGGGAAACCTTAAATATTCATCTCCCTCGACCCAACATTCTCACTTCCCAGGCTCTACCCACAGCTTCTGCTGCTCACAAGACAAAGCACAGGAACTGGCGCTGTGTGTAGTAGACAAAGCCTCTGCCTGTGGCACCAGCATCCCATATTGGCACTGGTTTGTGTCCCAGCTGCTCCTCTTCCAATCCAGCTCTCTGCTATGGCCTGGGAAAGCAGTAGAAGATGGCCCAAGTCCTTGGGCCCCTGCACCCATGTGGGAGACCTGAAAGAAGCTCCTGGCTCCTGGTTTCCTGGCCCAGTTCTGGTCATTACAGCCATTTGGGGAGTGAACCAGCAGATGGAAGATCTTTCACTGTCTCTCTGTCTCTTGCTCTCTGTAACTCTACCCCTCAAATAACCAATAATTTTTTTTTTTTTTTTTAAAGATGAACCACCACCATCCTGAGCGGCACAGCCCTTTCTGGGTTGGTCTCCCACATCTCCACCCGCTGGCGAGGACCCCTCCCATACCTCAGAGCACTTCCTGCTCATTGCCCTCTGCGTGGAAAGCCCCTAGTTCAGCTAATTTGGCTTGCTCTTCTAGAATCAGTTGTCAGAGGGTCTTTCCTGTTTATTATAGACAACTTACTCCATGCTTATTTTAAACCACTTATTTATTTACACAGCCATTTACATATTCCTATGTCTAATTACATGTCTGTCTCCACCATCTTGGTTTTCTTTCTTTCTTTGCACCTGCTACATTGGTGGATTTCACGTGGGGCCAATTCTGCTTCTCCAGGGGACACTGGACAATGTCTAGAAACCTTTTGGGTTGATACAGCTGGGGGTGGGAGGTATTACTGGTTCCCACTGTGGTGAGTCAGGGATGCTGCTAAATATCCTGCAACTTACAGGAGATCCCCAATGAGTTGTGGCCACAGCGCTAAGGTTGGGAAACTGTCCTTCATGAACTTGTGTCTGGCCTAGAACAGTAACCCACACCCGCACACTCACACACAAAACCCGCAAAAGAGTAAACTAGGGTAAAGTGCTTTTCTAAAGCCCAATTTCTTCTGGCATACAATGAGCATAACACCAATGCCAGAGTTTGCAGGGAGCATTAACAGAGATGAGATATGAACAGTGCTTGCTATCAAGTTAGCACCCCATCTACACGAGAGACTTCAAACAGTTTGTGGAAAAATAGAATTAAAAGTTTATTTTGGTGTGAAAACATTTTGAAGTTCATTTTTTATAATATGCATTTCCATTGACTTAAAATTTTAAACTTTTATTTTTCTTTTTTTTATGAGAGAAAGAGAGGGAGAGGGAAAGGGAGAGAGAGAGAGAATCTTCCATCCAATGGTTCAATTCCCAAATGCCCACAATAGCCAGGAATCAGCCAGGCCCAAACCAGGAACCTGGAACTTGATCTGGGTCTCCTGTGTGGGTGGCAGGGACCTAAGTACTTGAACCATCACCTACTGTCTCCCAGGATGTACATTAGCAGTAAGCTGTTTAGGAAGCAGAGTAGCCAGGCCGAGGCACCCCACTATGGGATGTGAGCACTCCCACCAGCAGCTAAACCACTGTGCCGAATGCCTGCCTTTTCATGAACTTTTTTGAAGTGTCCCTGAATTACTACATCTTGGCAATAAAATACATAACTAATGAGCCCAGAATATTTGGGTGCTGAAATGAGTCTTAAAATGAGTCTTAAAGACTTTATAGTCAAATCCCTCCAATTTTAAAAAAGATTTATTTATTGGAAAGGCAGAGTAATAGAAAAAGAGAGCAAAAAAGAGATGAGAGAGAGAGAGAGAGAGAGAGAGAGAGAGAGGAACAGATCTTCCATCCACTGAGTCACTACTCAAATAGCTGCAATGGCAAAGCTGGGCCAGGCCAAAGCCAGGAACCTGGATCTCCATCCAGATCTCCCACGTGGGTGGCAGGGGCCTAAGTACTTGGACCATCTTCTGCTACTTCCCCAGGCATATTGGCAGGGAGCTGGATCTGAAGCAGAGCAGCTGGGGCTTGAGACGACAATCAGATATGAGATGCTGGCTTCAGAGGTGGCGGTTTAACTTGCTGTGCCATAACCCAGACAGCACTCGCCAGAGTCCTTCATTGTATAGCCGAAGAACCCCAATCTACGAAGGCAAATTACTTACTGCACCATTGGCTTCATATCTGAGTTTCCAGTTGAGTGGCAAACCACATTTCAAATGCATGGAAAGGAAAGAAATTATAGGTTCCTTTATTAAACAAATCATTATCTTCTTTGGTTTGGCTTGTAAATACAATTTTCATAGATATGTATAAAATTTTCTTAAAAATAGAATACTAACAGAACAATGATTTAATTGAATAATGTCATCAGAAGTTTCACAAGGGTTTATTTTAAAATGACATTTTTGGCATTTATGCAAAAATGGGCAAATATATTAAAATACAAAGTTAAACAAATAATACATTCTTTTAACTGAAGGAGATATAGTTAGAATCCAGAATGACAATTTAAATAGTTTGTCATAAACTTCTCTAATATTAACAGGCTTTCTGGTATTTATGCTAAAAATTAACTACCTTGTATGATTCAGTTCTTCTTCCTTGCTCAATTGCTAATAAATACAATAAAATCTCCTAGCAAAATATAACTTAGAGGCACCATCTGATCTGAGATCTCGGATTCTAACATGTTACAGCTTTAATAGGAACACCCATATAACCAGAATTTAAACAAATTATGGCAAATAAATTAAAACATTTATATTTTAACATCTATGGACTTTATTAGGTGTTCCTTATATAGTCATCTGGTATGTTTAAAGAGTGAGCAATCAAATAAAAGGAAATATGGTCATAACTGATTGAAGTAATAAAATCCTGAAACTAAATAACATCTCATAACTCATTGCACAGCCTATATTAGATTTCATTACATCAGTATATAGCTTAGCAGTAAATTCTCCTGATGGTCATAAACCTCTAAGGTGTTGTCATCCTGAAAAATGAAGGAGAGGCAGTTGGTGTGGGTACAGAATGGATAAATCTTCCATGGTGTGGACTACCTCGAGGTTATAATGTAGTAGTGCATCGCCACCTAGTGGCAGTATTTCAAGCCTTGTTCTGCTACAGGTGGCTCAAATGTTTTCTCGTTTCTCATTCCCTTTGTAACCGTAGCTTTTAGAATACATACTCCCATGCAGTGCAAACCCATCTGCTCTTCATCCACCATAGGTCAAAGATTTGGTCATTCCAGTTTTTATGTTCACCTAACTTTTTAATTCCAAGTACTTTAGCTATTTTCAAAGCCACACACAGGATGTCTGTATTTTAAAATACCATCCTGGTTGTGAATTTGGAAGGATTATCACAGATCCAGGAACTTTAAGCTCTGGCCCGTTTTTATTCTTACTACTGAGGTCTTAGCAAATCAGCATTAGTGTGGAGTTAATGCTTTAAAAGGGAGTCCTTCAAGTAAACAGCTATATGAAATAATTACCAATACCTACACTTTGGAGTTTATTGAGATTCTGGAATTTAAAAACAAGCAAAGGTGCTGTTAACTGACTCAGTTACCTTTTGGTACCATTGACTGAGCATAATATATAAGGGTATGCGAAAGTTTAGTGGAAAATGTAATTAGAAGTTTATTTTGGTGCAAAAAAATTGATATCAATACAGACAATGGATCTTCAAAAAGTTCACGAAAAATGCATACTGTGAAAAAAACATGCATAAATTTTAAAATTTCTTTTTTATTTTTTTTTAATTTTTTTTTTTTTTTTTTGACAGGCAGAGTGGACAGTGAGAGAGAGAGACAGAGAGAAAGGTCTTCCTTTTGCCGTTGGTTCACCCTCCAAAGGCCGCCGCGGCCGGCACGCTGTGGCCGGCGCACCGCGCTGATCCGATGGCAGGAGCCAGGAGCCAGGTGCTTTTCCTGGTCTCCCATGGGGTGCAGGGCCCAAGCACCTGGGCCATCCTCCACTGCACTCCCTGGCCACAGCAGAGAGCTGGCCTGGAAGAGGGGCAACCAGGACAGAATCCGGCGCCCCGACCGGGACTAGAACCCGGTGTGCCGGCGCCACTAGGCGGAGGATTAGCCTAGTGAGCCGCGGCGCCGGCCTAAATTTTAAAATTTCTTTAACTTACCTTTAATCCTATTTTTCCATGAGCTTTTTGAAGTACCATAAACATTGAGGCCATGAGAACTCAGTTCAGGATAATCAAACATTTCAGTGTGATATGGAATTAGGACCATAGCCAGCATTTGGGGGTCTGAGGCCTCACCACCCCTTATTTGCCTCCTACACAGTGATAACATAAAGGCTGAGTGACACCGCATAGTGTGTTCCTACCATGAACGAAAGCCACATGTCCATCTTTGGAATGGAATTGCAAAGCACGGTAATATAGACAAACAAGAACATGGACCAAATCAGAATCAACAAATCTATTTTCTTCCAAGGTCTAGGGAAGCCATATATTCAAAATTCAAATCAATCTCAAACTTTTGAATAAGAAAAATAGATATCAGAAATTTGCAATCAGTACAAAGCAAATGAACAGGACTCACAATGTGGGACATTTAAAACATGGCTAAATCCAAAAGGCAAAACAAGGAGACAGCAAAATTTTAGTATGGCAAAGTTGTTGGACAGACTGAGTTCCTCTTCTCATGTTGGGTGATGGGTACTTCATTCAAAGCCAGACCTCCAGGGGAAGGGAATGGGCCAGGCGTGAGAGCGCAATTGAGGAAATGGAAGGGAAAAAGAGAGGCTCTGCTCCGACCTCCGCTACTAGTTGGTCACTCACATGAAGCCAGCCCTCCGTGTGTGGCACCTACCATGTGCCAGCAGGTGTTTCTAAGTGCTTGACATTCACCGCAGTCAATCTTCACAACAACTCGTTAAAATACGTTCTGTCATTAGCCGACTTCATGGCCCAGGAAACTGAGGCATGGAGAGGGTAAGTCTTATTGTGAAGTTCCACCACAAGCAAATGAACTGACTTGGGCAGGCAGACCCAGAAAGAGCTGTGAAGCACTGTCCTGTTCTGTCCACAGCACTGGCAAGCCTGAGTGTTGCAGTCACTCTCGTGGTGGTTTCTGAACAGGACAGCTTTGGTAACACAAAGTCCCTCTCTTTCAAATAAAAAAATTTCACTGACACATTAACAAATTGTCACTCATTCACTTTGTTTTTTCAATGCCAAATACTAGCTCTGCTTTCTATCTTATTCTTCATAACAAGAGAACAATTACATGATGTTTAATAGTAAAACATGAGCAGCACGTGGGTTAAGCTGTCACTTGACACCAGCATCCCATATCAGAGTACCAGTTCAAGTCCCAGCTGTTCTGCTTCCAACTCAGCATTCCCGCTCATGTGCCTGGGAAGACAGCAAATGGCTCAAATACTTGGGCTCCTGCAACCCATGTGGATAGAGTTCCTAGCTCCTGGCTTCAGCCTGGCCCAGCGTTAGCTATTGCTGCCATCTGGGAACTGAATCAACAGATGGAAGATCTCTCGCTCTCTCTTGCTTGGACTTTCAAACAAATCTCAAATAACAAAAAGAATGGAGTTGGTTCAACTTAAAAGAAAAAAAAAATAAAACATTGATGTAGTGTTCTATGGTGTGTTAGTCAGCAATTTGCTACTTCAAAATACCTGAGAGGGGGCTGGCATTGTGGCTTGGCGAGTTAAGCTACCACCTGCAATGCCGGCAACCCATATGAGTACCCGTTTGAGTCCTGGCTGCTCCACTTCCCATCCAGCTCTCTGCTAGGAAAGCACCAGAAGATGGCTCAAGTGGGAGACCCAGATAAAAGCTCTGGCTCCTGGTTTTGGCCTGGCCTTTGATAGTCATTGAAGCCACTTGGGAAATAAATCAGCAAATGCAAGCTCTCTTTCAAATACTTAAAATAGAATACCTGAAAGAAGCTGTTTATGAAGGAGTTTATTTTGGTTCATAATCCAGAGATTTACATGGTTCAAGAACAGCCACTCTCCAAGGCCCCACCTTCACACACCGTAACCAAATTCAGTTCCATCTTTAATCCACTACCATCAGATTCTAGTGATCAAGCCTCTAACAATGGCCCTTTGAGGGCCACTCACATTATGGTTCAAACCATAATATGACTTTCAAGGAAAACTTGACACAAGTTCTGCATACGTGATCTCATTTAGGAGATCAAATGGTGTAGTCTAAGCATGCAGTCAGCTTTCAGAGGAACTCAAAAAATCAGAGGTTGCCCTACTAACATGCCACTTTTTTTTTTTTTTTTTTTTTTGACAGGCAGAGTGGACAGTGAGAGAGAGAGACAGAGAGAAAGGTCTTCCTTTGCCGTTGGTTCACCCTCCAATGGCCACCGCGGCCGGCGCGCTGTGGCCGGCGCACCGCGCTGATCCGATGGCAGGAGCCAGGAGCCAGGTGCTTTTCCTGGTCTCCCATGGGGTGCAGGGCCCAAGCACCTGGGCCATCCTCCACTGCACTCCCTGGCCACAGCAGAGAGCTGGCCTGGAAGAGGGGCAACCGGGACAGAATCCGGCGTCCCGACCGGGACTAGAACCTGGTGTGCCGGCGCCGCTAGGCGGAGGATTAGCCTAGTGAGCCGCGGCGCCGGCTGACATGCCACTTTCTGCCTTCAGCAGGTGGACAGTTCAATGGTTCTTCCTGTTCCATCTCAACCTTGGTCAGTTCTGTCGCCCATCTTTCAGCAGAGCCTGTAGCGTACTTTACATGTTGACTGCATTTATAAGCGTGGTTACTAGGCTCAGTGCCTAGTTCATTTCCACCTCACCCCTCTTTCCATATAGCTTGTAGTGCTCTGGTTTGAGAAGCCCCAGTTCCAGTTTTGTTATAAAGATGCACTTTTTTTTTTTTTTTTTTAATTTGACAGGTAGAGTTATAGACAGTGAGAGAGACAGACAGGTCTTCCTTCCGTTGGTTCACCCCCCAAATGGCCGCTATGGCTGGCACTGTGCTGACCCGAAGCCAGGAGCCAGGCACTTCTTCCTGATCTCCCATGCGGGTGCAGGGCCCAAGCACTTGGGCCATCCTCCACTGCCTTCCCGGGCCACAGCAGAGAGCTGGACTGGAAGAGGAGCAACCGGGACTAGAACCCGGCACCCATATGGGATTCTGGCACCACAGGTGGAGGATTAGGCAAGTGAGCCACGGCGCCAGCCCCAAAGATGCACATCTGATGTCTCCCGAATGGGCCAGACTCCTGCAAAAGTGATCTTGAACTAAAAGAGCTTTTTAGGGGAGTTCTAGCCAAGGAAATTTTCTGAGCATGCAAATACTTAGAAAAAGAGAGGATTTGGGCCTGCTTTGGGGGCAGCAGTTAAGACTCCACTTGGGACATCCATATCTCATATCGGAGTCCCTGGGTATGAGTCCTGGTTCCACTTCCAGTTCAGCTTCCTGCTAATGCACTCCCTGGGAAGCACCAGACAATGGCTCAAGCACTTGGATCCATATTACTCATGTGGGAGAACTGGGACTGAGCTCTGGCCACAGGGCTTCCACCAGGCCCCACCATGGCTATTGCACCCATTGGGGATTGAATCAGTAGATTAAAAGATCTGACTGGGGCTGGTGCCATGGCTCACTTGGTTAATCTTCTGCCTGCGGCACCAGCATCCCATATGGGCACCAGGTTCTAGTCCCAGCTGCCCCTCTTCCAGTCCAGCTCTCTGCTGTGGCCCGGAAGGGCAGTGGAGGATGGCTCAAGTGCTTGGGCCCTGCACCCATGTGGGAGACCAGAAGAAAGCTCCTGGCTCCTGGCTTCAGATCAGGACAGCGCCAGCCGTGGCGGTCATTTGACGAGTTAACCAACAGAAGGAAGACCTTTCTCTCTGTCTCGCTCTGTCTAATAAAATTTTTAAAAAATTGAAAAAAAAGATCTGATTGCAAAATAGATACAAAAATTTAAAAGTATGTAAAAACAAGAGCTTCCTTCTGTCAAAGGGGACTATACTGAAATCTTGTCACGATATGACTTGATCTTCTGCTTCAAAACATCAAGGAAATTTGATCTCCTCTGGAGGGGAGGGGGCCTTCCCTCCTCCCTGTCCTAGAAAACACAGCGGTAATGAGCAATCTCAAAGGCAGAGCTTGCCCACTGCGCTTCAGTGTTGATTCACTCTTTAAAAGGCTTTAGAAAACCTGTGCAATCTTAAAACCATTTCATGCCTAAGCACCCTCAGCACAAGGGCTCATGCAAGGGAAGGGATTCATTCTATTACCTGAGGACGCTTTTGGACTGGGAACATAAATACCTGCTATTGCTTTTTCCATTACAAAAGTGAGTACTACTCAATTATTTAAAAAAAAAAAGTATCAGAGAAAAGGAGAACCCAAGACCACCTTTGCTTACTGCTGCCATTCTAGTATTACTTCGGTTTTTCTTTAGTGTTAGTACCTGTCTAACCACATTGCTATTAGACCAATGACTATAGAGCACAATGCCTGATATTAGCCACTGAATAAAATGGTGGCTGCTCTTAGAATAATTTTGCAATTCTTATTACATAATCCATGCATTCTTTTCATAATATGTGATTTTCTTATGTATTTTGAACTTTTTTTTTTTTAAGATTTATTTATTTATTTGAGACCCAAGTTACAGAGAGAGGGAGAGACAGAGAGAGAGGTCTCCTACCTGCTAGTTCACTCCCCAGGTGGCCACAACAGCTGGAACTGGGCCAGGAGCCAGAAGCTTCTTTCAGGTCTCTCACTTAGGTGCAGGGGTCCAAGTATTTGGGCCATCTTCCACTGCTTTCCCAAGCCATAGCAGAGCTGGATTGGAAGTAGAGCAGCCAGGACTCGAACCGGCACCCATATGGGATGCTGGTGCTGCAGGCAATGGTTTCACCTACCATACCACATCAGTGCCAGCCCTTGAACTCACTTTTTTAAAAAGCCTCATTAAATGTCCTAACACCCTCTCTTGGATATTCTTTTTAAAAAACCTCCCCTGAAATTTTGTCAATTTTCTTTTGTTCCAGATAGCTAGATCTTCATTTGATAATGGTTTTGTTCCTGGTAAAAGCAATTTTCCTTTAACATTCTAATGTTTTGTCATTTGACTTTATAATTAATTTGAACTACATTAATAACATTATTACAAATCAGAGAAACTGATAAAGCGTTGGTACATACTAGGGAATGTCAGCAAGGGAGTATCTGTTAAAAGTCAGCTGATGAATAAATACTTTTACACAATAACACTTTTCTATCAAACCTAACTATAGATAACCAATTAGATTTCTCATTCAAGAGCCACCCAGTATTTCAGTGCTCCAGTTATTTTCCTCTCAGAATTTTTCATAAATTTGAATCCCACACATTGCCAACAGTTTTTGTATTAATATAATCCACTTGGAGAATATTTTGGCAATATGGTGAAATTTCAAAAAGTCTATGGAAAAATAAATCAAAAGATCTGTTTATTTTGGTGCAAAAACAATTTTGAAATCCATGCATTTTTTTCATAGTATGTATTTTCCATGAATTTCCTGAAGAACTCTATTCTATATTTACACAGGAGTGCGTGTTCTTTCTTTTAAAACAGCAGGATGCAATGTCAAATCTATTTGGAGAGCAGTGGTTAAGGGGCTGCTTCCCAATCCTAGCAAACTAGGGGGTGAATTGTCTTTGTCCATTAAAACACTAAAAATATCTTAGAAGTTTAGAAAGAATTGTTAGATATCTGAATTCAATAGTTATTCAGGATAAAGTCTAGAATTTAACAAAGTCCAACAATGATTACAATAGACATTTATGTAAAGTAATGCATCTGCAGACCAAATAATTCTTTAAGTTGTGTTTCAGCTTTAATCAGTTTTGGAAAAATACACAAGGACAGCAGTATCTACAGTTTTCAAATATGTGATTACTTCTTTGCCCATTCTTCTCTCTCTTTTCTTTCCCGAATAACCTCTTTCAGATATGGTTCAAGGTAGAATTTATCCTAAAGAACAAATAAAATGAAAAGAATCATATCCTACAATTACATACTGACATATCCCAAGCAATCAATATATCAAAGAAATCTATCAAGATGAATTGCTTTTTATTTCCAACTTCATCTATTCCCAACCTGATTAAGAACCATCTGTTTTTCAAAATGTAAAAATCACAAGCATAATGTAATACATGGCCTTGACAGGTACTGAGAGGTTTTCTCTGGGAGCAGAAAGTACATGAGTGTCATAGGCTTCTGAGTGGTCTGAACACAGGTCAGGGAGTGTCAGCATCACAGGAGTCCTTTCTGAGAGGGGCCACCCAACAGGCCGCTCATATGAACATCAACAGCGTTTCATCTCAGCAGGAAGCAGAATAGGGAAGGAGAACAATGGCCCTGGCTCTTTATATTAAAGACTCGCTCAGTGATTTTGGAAGTGACTCCCCTGAGAGTCTCAATGTGCTTTTCTCTAAAACGGAGCTAACACTCTACTAACCTTAACTTGGCTGTCAAAAATATATTTATTTGACACTACATTAGTAAATATGCTTCTCTGGTTTCTAACATTCAATCCTTATTGGCCAACATTGTCACATACATAGAAGCTGTTTTACCTCCTCATATTTTGTCCACTGCTCTTTAGGCAAGATCTGATGCCTCATGGTCAGGTCCAGTGCTCTCTTAATGCGAAACACCCTGTCATTATAAAGTTTCTCAGGAAGCCTTCTTATGGCTTCTTTTACATCTTCATCCTCATGTATTGTATCATCTCTCATTAATCCTATGGTAGAAAACAAGAGTTGGATTGAATATAC
This sequence comes from Oryctolagus cuniculus, assembly GCF_051225735.1. Taxonomy (NCBI): domain Eukaryota; kingdom Metazoa; phylum Chordata; class Mammalia; order Lagomorpha; family Leporidae; genus Oryctolagus; species Oryctolagus cuniculus. Next base: position 122,371,623 of record NC_142872.1, read on the forward strand.
ATCTCAAAAACCAGGGGTTTTGGGGATGGCATTGTAGTGCAGCAGGTAAAGCCACCACCCGTCATCTCATACGGGTAGTGGTTTGTGTCTTGGCTGCTCCATTTCCCATCCAGCTCCCTACTAATGGTCTGGGAAATGCAGTGGAAGAGGCCCAAGTGTTTGGGTCCCTGCACCCATGTGGGAGACTGGGTGATGTTCTTGGCTTTGGCCTGGTCCAGCACTGGCATTGCAGCCATCTGGGGAGTGAACCAGTGGATAGAAGATCTCTTTCTTAGTCTCTCCCCCTCTCTCTGGAACTCTGACTTTCAAAAACAATAAATTAATCCCTCTCTTAAAAAAAAAGCAGGAATTTTTTTTAAAAATGAGCAAGATATGACACATCTTACGATGTGGGTGAAACAACAAGAGCTCAAATCAACAGGTATAATGGAAACCCAATGTGTTTCACATAAATAATAGATCATTTTTTAATTAATTTATTATTTTTACTTTTTGAAAGGCAGAAATAGAAAGAATGCTCTCCCATTCGCAGGTTTACTTTCCAAATGCCCAACACCATCAGGTCTGCACCAGGCTAAAACTGGAGTTGGGAACACATCCAGAACTCTCACATGGGTGGCAGGGACCCAATCACTTGGGCCATCATCCACTGCCTCCCAGGGAATACATCAGCAGGAAGTTGGAATGGGAAGCAGAGCTGGGACTTGAACCCAGGCACTCCAATATGGGATGTAGGTATCCTAAGTGGCATCTTCTAAAGACTTATTTGTTTGAAAGTCAGAGTTATAGATACAGGGAGACAGAGAAAGAGAGGTCTTCCATCCACGGTTCACTCCCTAGATGGACTCAAAAGCAAAGACTGGGCCTGGCTGAAGCCAAGAGCCAAGAGCTTCTTCCAGTCTTCCACATAGGTAGCAGGAGCCCAGGGACTTGGGCCATCCTCCACAGCTTTCCCTAGGCCATTAACAGGGAGCTGGATTAGAAGTGGGGCAGCCAGGACACTAACTGGCATCTGTAGAGGGTGACTTTACTTGTTATACCATAATACTGCCCCCACTAACTGGCATCGTAAGTACTGGGCCAAACAGCCACCCTGGGTTATTTCTTGAAGCACTATTAATCTCCTAAAATCCACCATCACAAAATTCACATTTGATCTAAACCAATTTAAAGAAATACTTAAAATATCCACCTAGTCCTAAACTCACATCAATAAACCACACTTCTACTTTCTTGTATTTTAGATCTGAGATCAAGGTATGAAAGAATCTCAAAACGAAGCTTAGGAACTAGTGTTCATCAAGTAAAAGATAAAGTCCATGGAAAATTATAAAGTTCTGGCCGGCGCCGTGGCTCAATAGGCTAATCCTCCACCTTGCGGCGCCGGCACACTGGGTTCTAGTCCCGGTTGGGGCGCCGGATTCTGTCCCGGTTGCCCCTCTTCCAGGCCAGCTCTCTGCTATGGCCAGGGAGTGCAGTGGAGGATGGCCCAGGTGCTTGGGCCCTGCACCCCATGGGAGACCAGGAAAAGCACCTGGATCCTGGCTCCTGCCATCGGATCAGCGCGGTGCGCCGACTGCAGCGGCGGCCATTGGAGGGTGAACCAACGGCAAAGGAAGACCTTTCTCTCTCTGTCTCTCTCTCTCACTTTGTCCACTCTGCCTGTCAAAAATAAAAAAATAATAATAAAAAAAATAAATAAATTTAAAAAAAAAAGAAAATTATAAAGTTCTGAAAAAGTTCAGGAATCATTAGTTGTAAAGGTATGAGGAAATTTTCATATTTGAAACATCTAAAGTCAATGTTTATACAACTGAAAGCTTAAAATTTTAAGTGGTAGAGTTGCGAGAAAGAAAGCATAATGAAGAAAATGTCCTGGCAAATGAATCATTTCCACATCAAACATTTTGAAGGATTTCATCCTTTTCCTCTCAAAAGAATTAAAAAAAAAATGGGAGCAGATTTAACATTAACAATGAGATATGGTCTAATTTTAAAACCTTCTGATATAATGAGAACAACTATTGTTCTAGAACCAGTAATGCTCTTACAAAAGCACTGCTCTCAGAAAAATCAGAGACAGAAAGCACGGATAACTCACCCAGTTTATTGAATCCTGCAGCATTGTAATACCATTTTCGAATACCATCCAGCCACCGACCTGATGCTGCAACTGATAATTGTCATACTGTTAGGTGCTGCAACGAGTACTTTTATTACTTTGATGGAGGATATAAACACAGCATAGGACAGAATTTCCTTTTCAAACTTTATATTCTATATACTGTAGATAAGAACTGTCTATTCTATCTATGTACAAAAGTGATTGTTGGTAAAAATTAAGTGGCGAATCATAGGAGAAAACAGTTAAGTCAAATATAAAGTCTAAGTACAAAGTATCCACAGGTACAATTGCTCTCCGGTCTCTCACAGTCCAAAATCCTGTGCCCTATATCCCCCTGCTGCCACCATAATTGAGAGGTGGAAAACTGGAAAGGGATTTGAAATGTCTCTAGCACACGTAGTTTCAGAAACAGATTACATGAAATATTGGTAAAATTCGTGCTCTCCAGGAGCTGGAATTGTGTGAAAAGAGAGTAACATTCCCTGGCTGGCAGATCTAAATGACCCTCACTCCCTAAAATAGTTATTCTTCACTGCCATTATTTCACTTGACCATCCTCTTTAAACACAGATGTATTTCTGGGAGAGTGCTGGAAACCATGAGTTGGTCATTTAAGCGTTAATATGGATTAGTAAAGTCTATTTTCCTCCCAGGTAGCTATTTTATCACCAGAGAAATGGATGGATATTTGAAAATAAGTGAGTAAAAATAGGTCATGTAAAACTCTTTGGGAAACAGGGCTGAGCCTCATAAGGTAACTCAGTAGGGGCAAAGGACAACGTGGTAGCGCCTGAGGTTCATAGGAGAAATGTACTACACAAGAGGAAGTTAAGCAAGTTTAAATTTTCTTTCAAAATTTTGTCTACGGCTGGTCCCATATCAAGGAAGAAAAGCAAACTCTTCTTTCACTCCAACCCCTCCTAGCTCCTACTCCGTATGTTATGGATTATGTGGCTTGGTAAATCCCCTGGAAAATTAAAAACGATGTATAAAATTGCTTCTAGAAATACAAGTATCAAAGAGTCAATGACCTAAAACAACTGTAGAAGACAAATCATTTGTAAACACATTCACCAATGTTGACAGCAGTGACTGATACTCTGAACACTGTGCCATGCTGTCCTATTTGCCTTCCCCACATGAAACTGGTTTAATCACAATGTTCAAGACAAAGCAGGTTTACAGAAGCCATCCTACCCAGGGTCAGAGCTGTGTAGTGAGAGGTAAGATCAGGTCTGTGTGGTTCCCAAACACAACACAGATGCAGAAAGCCTTGAATTTAGCAAGATTCCTTTAATATCTGTCAAATTAATAAAATAATGAATTCTTAAATATCTTTCCCAATCCCCCAAATCTCAGTATCATACAGGTTAACAGATTTACTGGGCAATCTGTTTCCGAATGGTTGACAATTACTGGGGATAAGGATAAGGGGACTTTTTTTTCTTTTTAAGTACTTATTAATATATACCGGCAGAGGGCATACATACATACATACACACACACCACCACCACCACCCGCTACTTGATGCGCACCTCGTTTGAAAGCTTCCAGCGATTTCTGCATTCTATTCCATAATAACGTGTCTGTTCTGTGCCTGCAATAAATACAAATTTCTCCAAACCTACAGATCAAGCTGTCGTTCCAGATAAGCCAAGGTCATCCGAAACCTTTGCTTAGCTGCCTGATCCCTAGTGAAAAGCACGAGGCGGGGAGTGAAGGTTCCAATCCTGTTTCCTCGGGTCATTTTGCTCCAATTAGTTCAGGCGAGAATGCATCGAGCTCACGCGGATGCCCGCGCTAGGCTCACGGCAAGTACTCAGTTCTCTTTGGTACGAAATCGTCCACTACCTCCTTGTGTCCTTGAACTTCGCCAAGGCCGAGGGGAAGGACTGCCCAGCACCGGCAGCTGGAAGTCCAGGGCCGCCACAGCCACCGGGGCACCTTCACCTGCTGGACCACGTCCCAGTCCTCCAGGCAAACCCCGTTTAGGGGCAGCACGGGGTGGGGGAAGCACGTCCTTCAGGCTGGCCTGGAGCCGCCGCCTTCCGTCATGCCGCAAACCCTTGCCAATTAGCGAAGGCAGAGGAAGAAGAGCAAGCTGTTACGAGAACAAAAGGTTGAACGCAGCGACAATCACCACGTTAAGACCCCTGTCATTCACTTACCAGCAGGCCTCCCCGCCATCTTGACCCGAGAGCAAAGCGTTGCCTTCTGGGTAAGTCCTAGAGGACGCTCTGGGCCCAGGGCGCAGGCGCCTACGTCACGTCGCGAGGTGACGGAGACGCTCGCGCAGGCGCAGCTCTGACGGCGGGCGGTAGGCACCTGCCCTGCGCTTTGTATTGCGCAGGTGCATTAGATCTCGCGTTCTGTGATTCTTTCCTTGTCGCTTGATGGGAAACTGCATAGGCAAGGAGTTAGGAGACCGGGGCTTTATTTCACGTTCTGTTACTTATTAGCCGTGAAACCTTGAGAGGTATTGAGTCCTTTGTGTCAGGCCGTGCGCCGCACGTTTTACGGAACATTTCTTATGTAATTCAAAGTCTGTAATGGAAGTCTTACGCTCAAGTCTAGGGTTATGAACTACATGTTAATCCAGAAAAGAAAAAAAAAAAAAACAGTAAACCTCTCTGGGCCTTCGGTTTCTCCAGTTGAAAAAAAAATCAAGTCATTTCAGTCTAAGTTCAGGAAAGACGTTAAAGCTAAGGGGCTGGCGTTTGGCGCAGCCGTTGGGAAGCCGCTTGGGAGCCCTCATCCCATGTCCAAGAGCTTGGATTGGAGTCCCAGCTTCCTGCTAATACACACCTTGGTCCCTGCCACACTTGAGGGAGACCGCTGGCTGTTGTTGCTTTTGGAGAGTGAGCCAGCAGGTGTACCTCTACCTTTCAAATAAACATTTAGAAAAGAAGTAGGGCTTTTAAAACATGAGTTTTTAAAAAAGTCAAATCTAAGATGTACAGGTTTTGTAGAATTTGCATATTTTAAGATAAAAGAAGCACATAAATCTGCCCATTTTTAAGGTCTAAGACTTAAAATATGGGGCATAATAATTTAGTAACAGAGAGCAATTGGGGTGTTTAGTACAACAGTGAGCTCCCACCACCACCCACCAACAATGTCTCTCCCAGTATGAAGCTGAGACCTGGGACATCAAACAAAACTGTCTCTTATTAAATTTGAAATGTTAGATTTAATGGCATTAATCACTTCCCAATTTTAAAAGTCTGTTTTCTCCCCTTTCTATCTGTGCTGCCACAATGTCTTGTATTAGTTGGCCTTGCACATGGCACTAAAAGCTAATGAACTATGCCTTCCAGCCTACACTCCCCAAAGTGGTCTCAAGACATGAAAAAGTAGATATATTTATACACTGACACACTGCAAAGGGCAGGTACTCAATATATTTTCTCCTCCTCCACACCCTTTCAGTTTCAGCTTGAGTCAGCAAGTGAAAGAAGACCCTATGTTAAGGAATCATACACAGGACTGTGGCAAAATCCAACCCCTATAGGTGTTAATCCTGGAGAGCCTGGATGCCTTCTGATAGTCCTTGGTGTGGCTTCAAAAGCTGTTTTTGGTTTTCTTCCCTTCTGGCCCAGGATAGAATTTGCACTTCTCTGCCCCTTTAATGTTAGGCACAGCTATGCAATGCTTTGGCAAGAATGTATTTATTTTTTAAGAGCAATTTGCCACAGTCCTTCCCCTTCTGTGATTGGAACCCTGCAGTTGCAGTGGAGACACAGAATACAACAATCCTAAAGATGATGTGGATGGAGTAGAACCCTCTTAAAATCCCAAGAGATATGTATGCAACAGAAACTTTTGTGGGGGCTGGTGCTATGGCACAGCGGGTTAAAGACCCGGCCTGACGCGCCAGCATCCCACATGGGGGCCGGTTCTAGTGCCGGCTGCTCCTCTTCCGATCCAGCTCTCTGCTAGGGCCTGGGAAAGCAGTAGAAGATGGCCCAAGTCCTTGGGCTCCTGCATCCGCATTGGAGACCCAGAAGAAGTACCTGCCTCCTGACTTTGGATTGGCACAGCTCCAGCTGTCGCAGCCATCTGGAGTGTGAACCAGTGGATAGAAGACCTCTGTTTGTCTCAGCCTCTCTCTGTAACTCTTTCAAATAAATAAATTAAAAAAAAAAAAAACTTTTGTGGTCTTAAATTATTTGAAGTTTGGGGATCATTGATTACAGCAGAACAGCCGGCTGTTCTGCTATGAGAGGGTGTTCCGAAAGGCAAGATGAGCTTCTGCGCCATAGGAAGACCAGGCAGATGCTTCTATCCCTTGAATCCCAGCGGTTCCTTCTTCTTTCCTGACCTCCTCCTGGACCAACTGTGAAAGCACGTATGTACGCTCCTCTCACAAGTGTTCTAGGAACTCAAATGCCTGTTGAGTGCATGAATAAAATAAGTAACAGAAAGGCTACTTTGAGTGCATGAATAAAATAAGTAACAGAAAGGCTACTATACCAGGCCCTGACCACTTGCAAACTTAGTTTCCCACAAGGTATCTTAAGGGACTCCACAGACCTCTGTTGCACAAGCTACCCCTAATATTAGTGGCTTAAAACAGTTGATTTCTCCCAATTCTGAATCCAGTTGGATAGTTCTGTCCACATGTGTCTGCTGAGGCTGGACTATCTAAAATAGCTTTCACTCCATTTGGTGTTCAGTTAGCGTGGCTGGAACGGCTGGGGTTTGGCCAGGCATCACTCTATACCTACGTCTCAAGTAGGGTAACCAGACTTCTTTAGAGTGGCTGGGTTCCAAGGGGACATGCCTAGATGTGCAAGTGCTTATCAAGCTTCTGCTTGATAATGTTCCATGGGCCAATTCACCCTGGCCCTGAGTCAGTGTGAGAGACTTCTTAAGAGTGCAGATACCAGCCGGGCTCCATTGGGAGCCATCCATGTTAACAGTCTACCCAATGTGGGGGTCTCAAGGCAAGTAACTCAAGTCATGATGCATCATTTTACAAAGTCAGAGGCTGAACTGTTTACCCAAGATAATACATGGTCAATGAGGAGAAAAGTGACCAAATCATATTAAGAATCTTTGCTTACTGGCTGTAAGTCAAAGGTTTGTCATGTCTGCTTAGTCTCATTCCTTCTACTTAGTCTCAAACTACTTTCCTCACCTCCTTCCTGATCCTTAGTAGCTCACCATGGAAAATTCTGAGTATGTGTGCCTCAAGTAGATCAACTTTCTCTCCCTAAGCTTGTTATATTTTTGGCTCTCTCCTAGATGGTTGAGTCAAAAAAGAATTAAGTCACTAGGAACTTGTATGGAAGAGTGTGTAGACCCTAATATTTATCAAGAAATTGTTTCCCAGGGCCACTGTTGTGCTTCAGCAGGTTGAGCAACCACTTGTGATGCCAGCACTTCATACTGGAGTGCCAATTTGAGTCCTGGTTCCACCGCTTCTAATCCAACTTTCTGCTAATGCACTTGGGAAGGCAGCATAAGATGGCCCATATCCTTGGACCCCTGCAACCCATTTGAGAGCAAGACAGAATTCCTGGCTTTTGACTTTGGCCTGGCCCAGACCTGGCTGTTACAGACAGTTGGGGAGTGAACCAGCAGATGGAAGCTCTCTCTTTCCTTCTCTCCCTGTGTATTTTAAATAAATAAATCTTTAAAAAAATTTTTCCAGTACCAATTGAGACTTGAGGCATTTATTTAAAATATTAATTTATTCAAATATACATTCATGTTACAATATTACATTTTAACATTCATCAAAAACTAAAGAGTTTTTAAGAATTTATTGAAGTCCTGGACTGAAGCTTTGGCAATCTCTTCACAAAATATTTTATCAGGAATAGATACTAATTTGTCCAAAGAGATATAGTTAGGTTTTGCTGGATCATACTGTGCTCTTCCTAAATAGGTAAGAAACAAATGTCTTTCTTTGACTTTAAACAACTTTGTATTAAATACCTGGAAAAGAAAAAAAAAAAAACAATTTAAAACAAATAGGAAAAACTAAAATGTTTACTTAGCTAAATAGCTTAACAAATAGAATTTTTATCCACATGCTCAGTAAATATGACACCACATGATTTAAAGCCATGAACTTAAGAAATCTATGATGAAAAAGGGACTCACAACCAATAAACAGAAGCATGATAAAATAATTAAAGGTGATGCTGTGACAAACACTGACTACGCCAGAGACAGGGAAGAGTGTGTTAGAAGGGCAAATCCTCAGGTCCTATCCCCAAACTATGTCAGAAACTGCAACAGTGGGACCCAGAAATCTGTTTTAACAAGGCCTCTAGATGATTCTGATAGCTGTCAAGTTTGAGAACCAGTGTTCTAGATTAAGATCCATGTCACCAGAAAACTGATTATTTCATAATCTGTGAAGTTCTTTTTGTTGTTGTTGAATTCCTGCTCCCCAGATAGAATAAAAATTATGAAATGAATCTGACCTCTTTGGAAAGCAACTAGAGGAAAGTATGTGTTGTCTGCCTCAGGTTAATCTCCTAAGGAATACAGCGATTGGTACCAACTTCAGAAAAGACTCAGAAGTAAGCCACGTTCCTGTAACCCGCTCCAAGAAGGAAGGCAGAGCAGGAAACTGCTGAAGCATGAGAGCTGTGAGGCCCCATTCCTGTGATGGCTTTCAGTTTTCCTCAGGCTGTACTACAGACCACTGGGAACTCTGTGCACACAGCACAAAACCTTAGGCGTCCTTGCCTACACCTACATGTAAACCAAGTAACAGGTCGCTCAGAAGGGGCGCTATGGGGGACAAGTATTCTGAAATAGTGACCAAAAAAAAAAGGAGGGGCCTCCAATGCGCTGTTGTAGGTTAAGCATCTGCCTGCAGTCCCGGCATCCCATATGGGCATTGGTTCAAGTCCTGGCTGCTTCACTTCCTGTCTATTCCCCTGCTGATGGCCTGGGAAAGCAGTAGAGGATGGCCTAAGTATCTGGGCCCCTGCACCAGTGTGGGAAACCTTGAAGAAGCTCCTGGCTCCTGGCTTTGAATTGGCCCATCTCCAGCCATTGCAGCCATTTGGGGAGTGAACCAGCAGATGGAAGACCTCTCTCTGTCTCTGCCTCTCAAGTAAAATAAATAAATGTTAAAAAAAAAAAAAAAAAAGCAAAACACAGTAGAAGTGCTAGCTAAGTCAAGATGGAGCTGGTTTGCCTCTGGAATAAAACATCTTTTTCTGCCCCTGCAGAAACAAACTACATGCTATTCTGTCTCTCTTTGTAACTGTATTCCCTTTGCCACATTATTACTGATAATGAAGCTTTTAGGTGTTGTTTATCTTAAATATGGCTGCTATGCAGTGACTCTTGGCTTAAAAAAATAACCAAACAAAATATAAGAGCCCATTCATAGAAAAGTTATGACAGGCAAATAAACATCGCTATAAATGAAGGAACTAGCCAAATGCAATCTAGATCTGAGAGTTATATTAAGTTCATATTTTTGTCCATCTTTGTTAACAAAAATAGGAGCACACCTGCGAGTAGAGTACAGGGATCAATCCAGTGAAATCCAATCTGTCATTTATTCAGTAACACTTCCTGAGTGCCTATTCACAAGGCGAACTGGAAAGAAGGGTCACTTTGATGGAATGCAATCATTCATTTGTTCAACAAGTACCTACTGAGTGCCTGCTGAGCACCAGGTCTAGTTCTAGGCACTCACGATTCGGCAGTGTTCTAAGAGTTAACATTCCTGTGAACAGCAGGTAATGTCACTCACAAGGTAAAGACCACAAGCAATTCATTTGAAAATACATGGCTTTGGCATAATGGTAAACTGGAACTTTTCTATGCTTCAACAGGATAACATCACTATGGCTTGTTAATCCATGGATTTAGACAGATTGTGAATAAAAAGGGTAGTACTGAAAGGACCTTCAAGAGAAGTGATCTATTTTAAATTTAAAAAGATAAGACTATGTTGGATTTGCTCTGGCTCAGTCTATCCAGCAGAGCTAGGAAGAGGTAGGTACTACATGCACACACACTCATCGTGGATTTCTTCTCAGGAGCAGATGTGTCCGGAAGCACTCTGCACCTGCATAGCAAGTCTGAAAGCAGGGAACAGCGCCCTCACACTGTTGTGAGCTGCATTACCTGTGGGAACTTGACGATGATGTGGTGGGGAATGCTCATCACATTGTGCACATAATCAAAAGTCTCGGTGAGTTTCCTCTTATTTACAGTTAACATCTTTGGGATTCTGGTGATCATATGTTGAATTTCATTGTGTTTAAAACCAAGTTCAAGACGATAAACCTAAAGGAAAGTAAATTTCCTAAGTCATGAACATAAATAGTTACTCTGGTGCTATGCCAGAGGACACATTGATTCTTTTAAATTTCAACATAATGACATTTAAAAATCTGGAGACAGCCACATTGATGCCTTCAAGACACTATAGCCTCCTGTTTCTGGGGTGAGGCAAGTTCCAAACCCTCTGCTGAGAATGAGCTGTGCATGGCAAGAGGATCATGGTGCTGATCACCCCAACACTGCTGGACAGAGGAGGGCGAGTCAGTTAATGGACTGGCAACACATTTTTTGTTTGTCAATTGATTTTTTTTTTTAAAGTTTTTATTTAATGAATGCATTTTTTCATAGATACAATTTTTGGAATATAGTGATTCTTTCCCCTATATCCACCCTCCTACCCCAACTCCCATCCCATCTCCCTCTCCCATCTCCTTTTCATTATGGTTCATTTTTAGTTTGATTTTATATACATAGGAGCAACTCCAGGTTAAGCACAGATTTCAACAGTTTGCACCCATGCACACACACAACATATAGAGTACAATTTGAGAACAAGATTTCTGGTCGATCTTCATAGAACAACTCATTGAGGACGGAGGTCCTACATGGGGAGTGAGTGCACAGTGACTCCTGTTGTTCCTTTAACAATTAACACTCTTATTTATGACGTCAGTGACCACCGAGGCTCTTGCCATGGGCTGCCAAGGCTCTGGATGCCTTTTGTGACCACAGACTCCATCAGCATTTGGACATGGCCATAAGCAAAGTGGATGTTCTCTCCTCCCTTCAAGAGACGAATACATCCTTTTTCCATGAGTGGCAATAGATTTTTCCAAATGCCTTTAAGATTCTGCTCCCAGACATACTCAGGACCATGTTCCCTGAACAACTACATGCCCTCGTTCCACACGGAGATGATAAAACTAAACACCCAAGTATGAGTGAAGCTCTCCATGTGGTTTCCTAGTAGCCTATGCTCCCCCACAAGGCTGCTGATCTGGTCACTGTGCAGTTTAACGCCCACAGGATTCTAAGTACCATGAAAGCAGCAACAATCGCCTAGACTGCTTGGGCAGGTGCTCAGTGAAGATCTCTGCATGACTCTGATTACTTCAGCACCTCTGAAAATGAGCCTTTCATAATGATTTCAAATACAGTCATGTGCCACTTACCAACACTGTAGGCAGTGACAGACTGCATTCACAAGGATGGCTATTCTAGTCAGTCCAGGTGTGTAGATTATACAACCTAGGCCTGTGATGTTCACATAGTAAACCTGTCCAAGCACTAATGCATGACTGCACTACCACGGCTTTGTTTACCAACTAGTCAGCTGTTCTTGGCTTCATACTAATCTCTTGGAGGAAGGGCAGTGAAGTATTCGGATGTTCTGTGATAGAGCCAGAGCTAGGAATTGGCACCAGTGTTAAGGAGAGCAATTTGCTGGCTGCCACTCCCCACAACAAAGTCATCTGGATCCAGCCTCCCAAATTCCCTGAGACACAGACCCTTATGCTGGGCTGCCCGGTGCTGCTCATGCACCTGTACTGTTATGCGGGGGTTATGGGTAGCAGCATCCACAAAGTGATTTGCTCATGTAACATCTGGTCAACATGAGATAACATCCTTACCTGAAATACACTGCTTTTCGTGTTTGCCCTGTAATTTCCATTTCTATCTTTTTAGAAAGGACTTCTTTAAAAATCTAGTTTTAAGATGATGACAGCAAAATCTGGTGTCTGCAGAGAACCTAAACACTCAAAGAAAAAAGTTGATCTTGCAAAAAGCTCAAAGTTGTCCTACCTTCATATTTTCTTTCACAGGCTCCAGACTCCCTGTTAGTAGCCGTGGGAGACGAACTACCAGATCTCTCGTCTATTGTCATAAACAAAACAATCCATTATTACTATAGGTGCATACTTAACTACTTTGGAAAACTAAGGCATTTCTAGGAACACAAACTTAAAATTTAAAAATATGACCCAAACAGAGAAGTAACAACACTGGAAATACATAAACTTGACACAAAAAGTGAGGAAAAAACAGATATTGAACACAAAATGTAGGGAATCAATTTGCTGGAATGTTACAAAGTTATGCAGCTTTATGTTTAATCTAGCAAGGTAACTCATTTTTGTATGGAAAATGCCAGGCATTTATTGGACTTCTACAGGCTTGGCATCTGTGAGCCCAAGAGATGTCACAGTTACTGAATGTACCTGACATAGAAATGTTCAAAGTTTCCATTTCTTTACCTTTTTCACACTAAGTTCAAGTTCTTTCTGAAAAAATCCCAATCTGTTATCCAGTCTTTCCACTGAAAAATTCAGCAAAAATGGAGCATTCCTGACCATCTGTGCAATATCTGCCTTAGTGAAATTTTTTGACTGAAGATAGGCCACTCTGGAGAAATAAACAAAAATACACACAAATATGATAAACGTCTCCTGCCAGCAAACTACTCTCCAAAGTGACAATTATTTTTAAACAGACTCCCACTCCATAAAAAAATGTAAACACAAATATTCTGTAATAATGATATAAATATGAATAAACCAAACATCTACCCAACTCTATAATGGTTTCCATTTCTGCATGCAAATAGAAAATAATTCTGAAACCCAGTAACAAGTAGATTCTCTTTTCCGATAATGTGTTTTACTACTTGCTAGGAAAAAGTAAAATTGCTTCTGTTCAAGTTTTTTCATTTATTTTTGCTAACAGTGGATAAAACACAAAGTGGGAAAATAAAAGATTCAGAATTCTTCTTACAAAGAAAGACCTTAAACCATGGTTGTGAGTTAGAAAAATCCTTTATATTAGTACATTTATTACGTATTTTCATAAGTAATTTTTACAACAGTCTTTCAAAAGGTATTTTATTAACAACTGAGAAATTTTCCTAAGTTTTTGGCAACCAAAACAGGGTAGTAAAATATAGCAAGTTTGACTGTAAAATAACATTTATTTTAAATCTAAAAACATAGTGAATGGTATTTTATTAGATGCCTAAAATATACCAAGATATTATCTTTCTTAATTCACAACAGGAAAAAAAAAAACCTTGTGAGCCAGGTAAACTGTCCACCCTACAGAGGAAGAAACATTGATTCAAACAAGTTAATAACTTGTGTTAGGTCACAAGCTAATTATCACTTAGGTAATTAATGATAAAACAGATGTGAACTCAGGCATGCCTACAATTAGTTTACTGACATTTCTATACTTTGTACCAGAACTTGCATTAGTTTATAATCAAATAACTATTACTATTTATTTATTAAAAGGCAGAAATACAGAAAGATAGCTTTCATTCACTGGTTTACTCCCCAGATGGCTACCATGACTGGGCTAGACCAGGCTGAGGCCAGGAACCTACAGTATCTTCCAGGTCTCTCATATGGGTACAGGGGCCCAAGTACTTGGGCCATCTTCCACTGCTTTCCCAAGCACATTAGCAGGGTTCTGGATCAGAAGTAGAGCAGCCTGGACTTGAACCAGCACCCATATGGGATACTGGCACTGTAGGCAGAGGCTCAACTTGCCACAATGCTGGCCCCAACTATTACTCCTTTAAAGAACTTCATTAGAGGCCATGAGAGGAAAAGCTGCCTTCATAAACATTCTAAGTGTATGACAAAAAGCACTATAAACAAAGTCAAGGAACAAGTGACCACTTGGAAAGTCTATGTGCAAGACTTTGTCTCAGAGAAAGAAATAATCTGCTCGATATCTAAAAGAATGTTTAGCAAAAAAGGAAAGAAAAGGGCCCAATTAAAAAAACAGCAAAGGGTACAAGCAATTTACAAAAAAAGATGTGTAAATGTAAATCCAGCATAAGATGTTCCCAACAACGTTGATATTCATGTGTGTATATACTTAATCTTTGTTGTTCATAGTCATCTTAAATAAATTTATCTTAAATAAAATAAATACATTTTTATTTACTTGAAAGGCAGAGCGAGAGTGAGAGAAACAGAGACAGAGATATCTTCCATCCACTAGTTCACTCCCTGAAATGTACCCAGAAACAAATGGGCTGAAGTCAAGAGCATCAGCCTAATCCTGGTTTCCATGTAGCTGGCAGGAACCCAACTACTTGAGCCAATGATCCCTGCTTCCCAGGGTCTGCATTAGCAGGAAGCTGGAACTAGGGGCTGCGGGTATCTCAACAGTATCTTAAACACAGATGCTATTTTTGGTCAATTTTCTTCTAATTCAAATAAAAGGCATTTGATTACAAAACTTCAAGAAATTAACAAAGCTCTCTGAAACTTAGCGAGGCTCAGCTAAGTGGAGACAGCTGAGTGTTGGTGTGGTATTTGTGTGTGTGTTTAGATAAGAGGCAGACAAATTAGGAGAGTAATCTTGTTATGAAATGACAGGAACCTGGGGCAAAGAATTCAAAGTGAAGGTTAAAAGAAGTGCATGGTCTGATTTGAGAGACATACAAAGACCGACGTGATAGGACATGATGACTTAGTACATATAAATGCCGAAAGAGGAGAAGCTCAAGTTAATATCAACACCTCTCTCTGATTTGGGCGACAGGATGAAGAGTGTTTGCAGGCGGTGAAGCTGAGAATATCGATTGATTCGAGAGATTTGAAGGTGATGATGAATTCAAAATGTTAACCTAAGGACAGAGACTCTGTGGTATTCTCAAGCCTAACAGGATTCTTAGCTCACAGATCAATATCATCTCACTATACTGACACTCAGATTCAATTATTTTCTGAATGTTAAATGAAGTACAAAGATGTTTACGAAAGTGCTCTTTAAAGAATAAAGGAATAACTAAAATAGCCAATTTACAGAAATTAAAGCAAATTATACAGTAACTTGCTAAGAGAACTTTAAATGTCTACTGTTAAAAATTGGCTGAGGAAAAAAAAACACCAGATCCGGCTTTCATATCTTTAAGTGCACTCCCAGATAATTTGGCCATCTGATAATGGATTTTTTTTTTTTTTTTTTAGAAAAAATTGTTCAGGCCGGCGCCGCGGCTCACTAGGCTAATCCTCCACCTTGCGGCGCCGGCACACCGAGTTCTAGTCCCAGTCAGGGCGCCGGATTCTGTCCCGGTTGCCCCTCTTCCAGGCCAGCTCTCTGCTGTGGCCAGGGAGTGCAGTGGAGGATGGCCCAAGTGCTTGGGCCCTGCACCCCATGGGAGACCAGGAGAAGCACCTGGCTCCTGCCATCGGATCAGCGCGATGCGCCGGCCACGGTGGCCATTGGAGGGTGAACCAACGGCAAAGGAAGACCTTTCTGTCTGTCTGTCTCTCTCCCACTGTCCACTCTGCCTGTAAAAAAAAAAAAAAAAAAAAAAAAAAAAAAATTGTTCAATTTCTATTGAACAGAAGCAGTTAAATACTGGCTCAGCAATAAATTGAAACATGAATAAAAGAACTGTTTTAAATACTTTAGTTGGATCAAAGAAGGCCCTAACAAATACAAATCATATTCTAGTTCATTATCTTGGGAGATCTTTGTGCAGCACTGATGTCAGAAATAACTAACATGTGTATTTCCTCCACAATCACTTCGCGGGCTATGTGTGAACCATCCCAAAAGCCCTGCATACCTGGTCTTAAGATTTTCAAGGTCTTCAGAGAAAATGGCATAATTTTTAGTGAGGAATGTTCCCAGCTCATTGTCCTCTATACCCACATCCTTCAGAAACAGGAGTATTTGCTTAATGTCTTTTTCAAAATCCAGTCTCAGAAGGAGGTTGGCTGCATCTGGATGCTTTTCTATCTTGGACAAATCCACTCCTATAATAAATTATAAATATCATTGGAAGATAATGTCTTTCAGCCATTTAAGTTCATACCCATTAGCACAAGAAATTACTGGAGATGAATGACCTATCTAAAGGAGAATCCAGGTATTTCTAAGTATTTTAAAATTGGTTGCAGAAATAAAAACAAATCAAAATAAAATTACTGTATTTATTTCAAAGACAATTATAGAAGAAAATAGAGCTTTTGGATAATTTTCCCCAAAGACAAATCCATTGAGTTACATAAACATAGGACCATCATTTTTATCTGTTGTTTCAGGAATACTGTTTGAAGAGCGCCCCTTTATGATTCAACAAGCAATTCTGCAGGGTAACAAGCCCTATGAATAAACTGACTTTCTTTGAAGTTTTAATCATTTTCTTAGCTACAAATATGCCCATGATCCCCTTTATGGAAGGAATAAATATGATCCTATGCCTTCTTCATTGTTGTGATCACTAAGTTTTTGACAGAGACGAGCTCCTTAAGGATTCCAAGAAATGTGTGAGTGGTATGAACAGGCACAGCCCTCAAATACACAATAAAGCAGAACATACACCACTTCCACCCTTCATGTGTCCTCATAATCCTGATAATCTCAGTGAACCAGAAGCAGGACAGAGAGAGAATAAAAAGGAGAAAAAACCGAGTTGCTATTTTAAAAGATTTTTTTGGTTACAGAATAATTAGATTTCAGCATTAATTAGCAAGGAATCAAAGTAACTTGTAATTCAAAATTTTCATTAAAACTAAGCATTTTATTCTCTCACTTTTTAATTTTATTTAATTCAATAAAACATGAAAAGGAAAGGCTTATCCCTGATGGTAAGAATAAATACTTGAAGATAATGTTATATTCCTTTTTTTTTTTAAAGATTTTTTTATTCATTTGAAAGGCAGAGTTACAGAGAGGCAAAGGCAAAGAGAGAGTTCTTCCAACCCCTAGTTCACTTCCCAGATGGTCCCAACAGCTAGAGTTGTGCCGATCTGAAGCCAGGAGCTTCTTGTGGGTCTCTCACATGGGTGCAGTGGCCCAAGGGCTTGGCCCATCTTCTACTGTTTTCCCAGGCCATAGCAGAGATCCAGATAGGAAGTGGAGCAGCCAGGACTTGAACTGGCACCCATATGGGATGCCAACACTGCAGGCAGATGCTTTACCCGCTACACCACAGCACTGGCCCTGAAATTTCATATTCTTAAAAAAAATCTTTCTTCCTATTAAACTTAACTTTCAAACTGAGTTTTAGAGACAACACTGTAGTCTTCAATATAAAATAAATAAAAGATTTTTAAAGACTTATTTATTTTGAAAGTCAGAGTTACAGAGATAGGGAGGGACAAAGAAAGAGAGCTCTTCAATCCTTGAGTTCACTCACTGGGTGGCTGCAACAGCCATGCAGGGCTGGGCCAAAGCCAGAAGCTTCATTGGAGTCTGTAATGTGAGTGACAGGGTTCAAACACTTAGGCCATCTTCTACTGCTTTTCCCAGGCCATTAGCAGGGAGCTGGATCACAAGTGGAACAGACAAAACACACTGAAGCCCATATGGAACACTGGTGCCACAGGGAGAGGCTTTACCTGCTATGCCATGATGTCAGCCCCAAAATATTCATTTATAAATGGTACTCACAACCAGAAAAACAAAGTATCATAATCATTACAACTCAAATATTATTATATCTCAACATAATTCTGCATCCAAATTTTTTGGCATTAAACAGGTGTTGAGGGTGGACACTGTGGTACAGCAGGTTAAATTGCTACTTCGGATGCCTGCATCTCATATTACAGTGCTGGTTTGAGTCCTGGCTTCTCTGATTCCATCTAGCTTCCTGCTAATGTATATAGGAGGCAGCATATCATGGTCCAATTGCTTGGGTTCTTGCCCCTCACATGGGAGACCTGGACTGAGTTCTTGGCTCCTGATTTCAGCCTGGCTCAGCCCTGGCTGTTTGCTGGCATTTGGGGAGTAACTGAGCAGATGAATGTCTCTGCCCCCACCCCCCCACTTATATTGTTCTCACTTTCAAATTAAAAAGACTATAAATCAACTATACATTAATAATGGCATTCCAAATTAATGGGGGAGGAAAGACTATTCATTGAAATATAATGGGGGACTGGCACTGTGGCATAGTGCGTAAAGCCACAGCCGGAAGTGCCAGTGTCCCATATGGGCACTGGTTCGAGACCCAGCTGCTCCACTTCTGATCCAGCTCTCTGCTATGGTCTAGGAAAGCAGAAGATGGCCCAAGTGTTTGGGTCCCTGCAACCATGTGGGAGACCCAGAAGAAGCTCCTGGTTCCTGGGTTCAGATTGGCCTAGCTTGCGGACATTTGGGGAGTGAACCAGTGGATAGAAGACCTCTCTCTCTACGCCTCTGCCTTTGCCTTTCTGTAGCTCTGCCTTTCAAATAAATAAAAAAATCTTTAAAAAAATATATATAATAGGAGATTTCTGAACAAAACTAAAATTTCTCAATTTTATACAAAAATTAATACCAAATATAGTAAGATTCCAAATGTGTATTCACTTTTACTAGAAAATAACTCAGATTTTTTTTTTTTTTTTTTTTTTTTTTACAGGCAGAGTGGACAGTGAGAGAGAGACAGACAGACAGAAAGGTCTTCCTTTGCCGTTGGTTCACCCTCCAATGGCCACCGCGGCCGGCGCATCGCGCTGATCCGATGGCAGGAGCCAGGTGCTTCTCCTGGTCTCCCATGGGGTGCAGGGCCCAAGTACTTGGGCCATCCTCCACTGCACTCCCTGGCCACAGCAGAGAGCTGGCCTGGAAGAGGGGCGACCAGGACAGAATCCGGCGCCCTGACTGGGATTAGAACCCGGTGTGCCGGCGCCGCTAGGTGGAGGATTAGCCTATTGAGCCGCGGCGCCGGCTACAGAATTTAAAAAGTATTAATTTTAACTACAGAAAGATATAAAGCTAATGTATGGCTTTCCATATGACATAAATACACAAATGGGGGCTTTAAAAAAGTTCACAGAAAAATGTAATTAAAAATAATGTGAATTTTCCAGAAGTTTTTTGAAATTCCCTATATTTATATAGAGGAAAGCGTTCACAAACTGGTAATAGTGGTTACTTTTGGGAGGTGAAACTGGGAATGAAGAGATAACAGGTCTTTTTCTTGTAATAACTGTACTTTTAACAACTAGATATGGTTCCCTTGCCATTTAAAAATTAGAAAAATACATCCAATTATTGAATGGATAAATAAATACGATGGAAACCAACCCCTCCCCCCAAATCTGTAAATGAATGGGGGAGGAGGTACTTTAGAATAAGATAAAGGTTCCAGACTTCAAATTTAACTAAATATTATAGTGCACATGTGTGGAAGCACCATGCTCAGCATGAGCTGTCACACCCTGACTGTGCTGCAACAAAAAGCCTGAAAAGCTGGTTTTCACCAGCAACAGGAGAGCAGAATCTCATCAGGAGAGCACACCGCTCCAAGTACAAATCACTTGGGCTCACTCACCGTTTCATTAACTTGAATAGTCATTGAACGCCTGCTGTGGACCAGGCACTTCTGCTAAAAGTGGGGATATAAAAATGAATAATACATAATCTAACCTCTCGGCAATTGGTAGTCGGGCTTTATCTCATCAGTTTGGTAACTACAAAGACGATCATTGTTTTGCATTACGGTTACACAGAGTTGATCAATCAAGGTCTGGCAGGCAACAGAAACTGCCCTAAAGTTCCAATGAGAAGGACTTTCAAGAAGAGACTCTATATGGTGGCATGAGCTGAAGGGCAAAACAAGAACTCTCATAGCACTGGGAGACTGAACAGACTAAGCGTTATCAGGACCAGAAAGAGCTGGAAGTGATTAAAGGGCTGCTCAGGAGGAGCCGTTGTCATGGAGCGAGCAGTTACAGGACCCCAGGAAGGCAGGGAAAGGGAAAAACACCCCCAGCTGGCACTTCTGTCCTCTCTCCTGCAGGTATCCCCCACTGGCTGAAGCTGCTCAGAAACCAGCTGGTGTAGAAGCCCCAGTGCATAGAAGGACGGACTTCTGGAACACAGAGGAGGCGGAGAAAGAGACAGAAAAGCGATCTGCAAAAGCAAGCTGAGCAGGACTAGGACTTGGATTCTCAAAAACACTGCCTAACAAAGCAATCATAGTTCGCTAAGTTACTGTCATTGTTACTTTTTAAAAATTTTTATTTGTGGGGTCAGTGGTATGCGTAATGGGTAAAAGCTGCTGCCTGCAATGACGGCATCCTGTATGTTCACTGGTTCAAGTCCCAGTTGCAACACTTCCCATCCAGCTCTCTGCTATGGCCTGGGAAAGCAGTGGAAGATGGCCCAAGTGCTCGGGCCCCCGCATCTGCTGGGGAGACCTGGAGGAAGCTCCTGGCTCCAGATCAGCCCAGCTCCAGCCATTGTGGCCATTTGGGGAGTGAACTAGAGGATGGAAGATCTCTCTCTGCTTCTGTAATTCTGCCTTTCAAATACATAAATAAATCTTTAAAAAACTTTATTTTTTGAGCCATCACCTGCTGCATTAGCTGAAAAGGTAAACAAGGGCCAAAGTCCACCCCACCGAAATTACTGCTAAGAAATCTGTTGAAGTATCAGCATACTGAAGAAGGAATGCGTGAAACAGGCCAAAGCTGTACGTACATTTATTTAAAGGTAGGAACTATGTGTTGAGTTCACTTGTCTCACCCACAGTGCTTGCCCTTGTTACAAGGCTAGGAAAACCATTCTGAAAGGAAACGTGACTGGCTCTCCTTGAAGCAAACAACCATCTATCTCTCACCTTTGAGAGTTTTAAAAATTGCACACATTTATGGGTTATGGCACGATGTTTTGATATATGAATATATACACATTGCGGAAAGATTAAATCAAGCTAATGAACACATCCATCACTTCACATGATTACTATTTTGCTATTGGTAAGAATGTTTTTTTTTTTTTATAAATTTTTTTTATTTTTTTTGAGAGAGAGAGACAGAGAGAAAGGTCTTCCTTTGCCGTTGGTTCACCCTCCAATGGCTGCCACGGCCGGCGCACAGCGCTGATCCAATGGCAGGAGCCAGGTGCTTCTCCTGGTCTCCCATGGGGTGCAGGGCCCAAGCACTTGGGC
Organism: Oryctolagus cuniculus; assembly: GCF_051225735.1. Taxonomy (NCBI): domain Eukaryota; kingdom Metazoa; phylum Chordata; class Mammalia; order Lagomorpha; family Leporidae; genus Oryctolagus; species Oryctolagus cuniculus. Next base: position 122,392,917 of record NC_142872.1, read on the forward strand.
CATCCTCCACTGCACTCCCTGGCCACAGCAGAGAGCTGGCCTGGAAGAGGGGCAACCGGGACAGAATCCGGCGCCCCGACCGGGACAGAATCCAGCGCCCTGACCGGGACTAGAACCCGGTGTGCCGGCGTCACAAGGCGGAGGATTAGCCTAGTGAGCCGCGGCGCCGGCTCAAGAATGTTTAACATCTACACTCTTGGCAATTCTCTAGGATATGGTACATTATTGTTAACTACGGACTTCGTGCTGCACAATAATCTCCAGAATTTATTCCTCCTAATGGAAACTTGGTTCCCTTTTATCAGTATCTCCCCATCTCTGCCCTACCCCCACCCTCGGTAACCTCCATTCTACTCTCTGCTCCTATGAGTTTGACTTTTTTTACTTTCCACCAGTATAATAAATAAGATCACACAATATTTGTCTTTCTGTGCCTAGCTTATTTCACTTAGCATAATGTCTTCCAGATTTATCTGTATTTGCTGCAAATGACAGGATTTCCTTCTTTTTGAAGGATGAATGGTATTCCACTGTGTACATACAGAACATTTTCTTTATCCATTCATCCACTGATGAATACATAGGTTAATTTACAGAACCCTTTATCTGTATCTCTCACGTGGGATATGTCACTTTACTTCTCATCCTCATATTCCAGTTATTCGTATATATGCATATTTAGATATTTCTGAAGACTTTAGTAATGTTTGGGTAGCTTTGTATAAGGATAGATGAGTGAAGAATTACAATACATTATCATCAGTGCTACAGTGGAAGTGAGCAAGGAGTGAAGTAAGAACCTTGGGCCTCTGAACCCACGTGGGAGACCTGGATGAAACTCCTGGCTCCCAGCTTCACTCTGGACCAGCCCTGGTTGTTACGGCCATTTGTGGAGTGAATCAGTGGATGGAAGATCTCTCTTTCTCTGCCTCTGCCTGTCTCTCCCTCTCTGTAACTCTGCCTTTCAAATAAATAAATAAATCTTAAAAAAAAAAAAAAAAAAAAAAAGAACTGGAAGAGAAGCTCAAAATTCCAAACATAAGCAAATGATAAGGACATGGAAATGTTAAACACTGTATTTGATCAGTATATAAATATCTTGAAATATCACATTGTAACCCATAAATATCTATGAACAATTATTACATGTTAGTCAAAACATGTATAAAAACCTTATGCAATGTAAAAAAAAATTAAAATTTAAAACAAAACTGATGAACAAACTATAGCACTTGAAAATGTAGAGTTGAACTCAAATAGAGTGATAAAAGTTAAATAATTACATGTGGGGAACAGGATAGAGGTCAGGATGGATGAAGCAGGACGTCAAGTTTTTCACAAGTCTTTTCACAGTATTTGACTTTTGTTCATGTGCATGTACTACTCTGATAAAGATTAAAATATTAATTTAGAAAGGCAAAAATGCAAATGAAGAGTGTGTGCAGGAAGCATTTCTCGGTTAGTCAAACTTACCTAGAAGCACTAACTTCTGCAGAGTCTCAGAATGATCCACATAGTCTCGAAGAGTGAATGAAAGCGGGGGCAGTGGGGAGCCTGCAATAATTTGAACAGCCTCCTCTTCGGGGATGGGCTGCAGCGGGGACAATGGGGGCAAATCGTCCAGTCCTTTGAAGTCAGCCAGGAGGAAGGAAAGAGGCAAGTTAGTGTTCAATAACCACACTTAAAACAATTTCTGCAAAAAGCACTTCTTCTCTTGTTTCTTATAACTGTTATATATCTAGATCATTTCAGAATCAAACATTTAAGAAGTTCAAAAATATTTTGTCTCCTAAAGAGGTAAGGTTAGGAATATTTAGAAAGATCAACCACTGCTCCTCAAAGATATGAAATTTCTTAGTAGGTTTCAAGGTGCAGAACTGTTTTCCTACCATTTTAATTAGCAGGTAAGAATGCTGAAGATCAAATGACCTTCAAGAACAGGACTGGGTTGGCCAAAAGTACAGCATATCTCAACAGTCCACATTTCAGGGGTTAAAATCATCGTGTTCCCAAGTTCTCTCAAGTTATTCTCAAAACAGGTCTTTCAGAGGACTTTTGTCATTGTTTCTCCCACCTGTAGTCTCTCACTAAGAGAATGTTTTTTAAAATCAAACAATGTATACAAGACACTTGGAGCTGTAAACTACTGTAAGCTAAGGAATCAGGACGGTGTATCTTGTTCTATCTTTTTCACTCTAATCACTACCCTTTCTCATTTTTTAAGGCCTGCATCTCTTCTCAGCCTCCCCTTCCAGTTTTATTTCCTATCCTACTTAACTGAGTACCACCTCACTTGTGAAATACTGTATTCCTATGCTAGGAAGCACAGGAAGGAGAAGACTGACTAAAAGGCAGTACAGGGAAACTTTACGGAGTGACAGAACTGTTCTCTATTCACTGTCATGACGGTGTTTATTGAACTAAATGCCCATGTCAAAATCCACTGAACTATGTACCTTAGATGAATTTTACTTGAGACAAATTATATCCTAATAAGACTAATTATCATGAGACAATTTTTCTTAAAAAATCTAAATAATAAAGCCTTATAACATCTTATACATATTAACCCTCAACCACTTCAACCTTTTTTTCTTTGTAAAAAAGTTTTTTAACAGAAGTAAGTGAATAGAACTGGCATTGTTCTTTTTCCTGCCTAGTACAAAATATGACCAGCAAAGGGCCAGAAGAGTGTAAATAGGTCTTTCTCAATGACTAAAGTGAGGCACGAGGAACTTTTCTGAAAGCTCAGAATTACCTTCAGGAGACAGCTCAGAATCCAAGATGGGTAGCTTTTGTGTCTTCTGTGACTGTTGAATCCCGGAAGGAAGCAAAGCGCTTTGGGCAGAATGGTTCTCTTGCCTATTAGAGTTGGTTGCTTGGGAACTATTCCACAAGGAGGAAGTCCTATAAGTCTTAAATCCCCGGTGGAGAAGGCAAATGTCAGATGACATAGGTAGCTGAGTAGAAAAGCCACACAGCGGTATTTTTCTTGGCCTTGGGAAACTTCTCCTGAGTTGGGCAGCTTTAATGAAGCTACTCAGTTTAATAGTGTTGAACCACCTGGGTACCTGTTGGGCTGAGAGGGCCATTTTCTTTCAATAGTCTACAAAGGAAAAATATAACCATCAAAAAAATTAATTTACTTAGCAGTCTCAGTTACAAACCAAAAGACAGGAACTTCTGAACCAGAAAAATAAAGATAGGCTTTACAGCTAAAAAAAAAAAAAGCAAAGTCACTGGTGTAAGACAAACATTTAAAACAGAAATAAAAAATCTGCAAATATTCAAATCATAGTGGAACTCAATCTGTTAACTTAAGCATTTAGAGAATACAGTGATACAAAATAAATGTTCTTGAAAATTGGTTTGAAGGACATTTTAGAAGCAGACTGCTGATAAAAATAACACTGAATTATTCATACGCACTTTATGGATATAAGTTAGTCAAAACAAAAAGCAAAATCCTCTCTTAAATGAATCATCAAAATATTATCTCTGCTATACGCAAGACAGAAAGTCTTTCTTGCTTTATCCCCAGAGCTAAACACTGTCAATTATCTCATAAGTAAAGCTGTTCTTCAAAAGGGAACTGAACAAAATCAGCTTTGTCAATTTTGGTTCACTGTAGGAAATAAGAAAAAGAAAAGCCTTCAAAAAGAAAAGGTAAAAAGTAGCAGCAAAATGAAGAGGCAGAAAAAGTTACAGAAACAGGCAACCAGCAAGGAATACACATATATCTTGACTTAAAAGGTACTTGCTTCCCAAAAGATTTTTATCAGAAAAAGTTGCTGTTCAAGTCTAGTAATGTGAAAGAATTTTATACTCAGCCAGATAATTGGAAAGGTAAATTGGATGCATATACTCTTACATTAAATAAAATGACCCACATAAAACACAGCATGGAGGGGCTGGCACTGTGGCACAGTGGGTTTACACCCTGGCCTGAAGCGCTGGCAACCATATGGATGCCAGTTCAAGACCCAGCTGCTCCACTTCTGATCCAGCTCTCTGCTATGGCCTGGGATAGCAGTAGAAGATGGCCCAAGTCCTTGCACCCCTGCACCCGCGTGGGAGACCTGGAAGAAGCTCCTGGCTTTGGATCAGCGCAGCACCGGCCATTGCGGCCATCTGAGGAGTAAACCATCGGATGGAAGACCTTTCTCTCTCTCTCTGCCTCTCCTTCTCTCTTTGTGTAACTCTTTCAAATAAATAAATAAATCTTTAAAAAAAGAACAAAACATAGCATGGAGATGAATCTATGGGAAACAAAGTCTCACTAAATGGTAGCATTATTATTGTTACAACACAAGCCCAGATGATTGACTTCTGCAGAATCCATTATTCAATACAACTTTTTGCTTTGTTTTTCTACATGGTGGAATTTAGGTTGCCTTAAGCTCTGAATTATACCAAATACTTGAGGGTCTAATCTCCTCTTGGAGATTTGTAGTTTTAGGACATTTGCTCAGAGGGCTTTATACAAGTACAAGTCTGGCTTTCATTCTGAAATGATTTTAAACAGGAAGTAAGTACTCAGCGATAACCCGATAACCTGGTGGGATGGGTAGCTTTTGTTAGATGTTGGTAGGAACCGAGCCTCCAAGTCTGTCAGTTTTCCCTCAGCAGCCCCAAGGGCACCAACTGGAAGCCAGAGCTCTCAACCAGGACACCTAGTCAAGACTAAGTTTCTTGTGGTAGCCTAACACAATGCGTGCTGAACCCCAGGTTGGGAGCTCAGGAACCATTTTTCAGATGACAACTTTTTTTTAAAAAAATATTTATTTATTTATTTGAAAGGCAGAATAACAGAAAGAGAGAGAGAAATCAAGTTCACTCCCCAAATGGCCCTAATGGTCAGAATTTGACCAGGCTCAAGGCAGGGCTTGGAACTCCATCTAGTCTCCCACGTGGGTCGGCAGAGGCCCAAACACTTGGGCCATCGGCTGCTGTCTTCCCAGGCGCATTAGCAGGGAGCAGGATCCAGAAATGGAGCATCAACCCTGCTCTACTGGGTGCCAGCCGTTGCAGCGGCAGCTTAACCCACTGACCCAACACCACCGCCCCATCACCGATTTTAAAGATTCAGAGGACAATAAGATTACTCTTAAACGTTCCTGTCAGCTCTAACATTTTAGACTTGTAAATTTATCTAAGCACGTCCCGCCTTAAAGCAAACTCCCACAATCCCAAATTCACTTCGAAGTCTTTGCAGACAAATTAATGGCTTCTGCACAGCAGGCAGATTCACTTTAAATGCTCCATATTCATTAGAAGACTGCTGTCCATACCATACCACTGTTGATGTTTCCATTGGTATTTACAAGTGCACCCACTTCCCTAGCTCACCGTTTCAGGGCTGTCTCTACATCCGTCATAATCAGACTCACTGTAGGAGTGGGTCTCATTCAGCCCCCTGTGACTTTACTTTCTCCCGGGGCCCAGAGCCTTGCACAGAAACCCAACACAAGTGCGGGTTCAAAAGCGGGTAAGGCATTTGCAGAAGTGAATAAACGCCCTGCCAAGAGTTAACGGGGGGACTCTTCTATCACGACCCTTTCATCAGGAAGATTAAAGGAAAAAGCCCCACAGAACTCTAAAGTTCACGACACTATCACACACTAGTTCTCCACCGCGTGCCTGGTTCTTCGCTAGGAACGGGAGCTGACACTGCAAGCGATCGCCTTTCGAGGGTCCAAGAGTTCTCTCCACCTCTGTGGGCCTCATAAACGAAATCAGGAAACGCAAGGGGGTTAAGTGTGGCTTCGTAATAAAGGGCTCTCAGATAATGCTGTTGCCCTCCTTGGGCTATTTTTTTTTTTTTTTTAACCAGTTTTAGTTCCTCAAACCCAGTTTCCGCAGGAAGCTAAGTCCGTCTACACGCGGGACCTGCTTCTGCGTCCCTCGCCGAGCGCGCTAATTTGGTTGCGTTTTATTCACATCAGCTTAGAGGAAAACACAACACAGACCCAACCACCACCACCACCACCACAGGGCCACGAAGAGGGGGCCTCAAGGCCGTGACGCCTGGGAGCGCGGCCTGGACTTCGGGGGTTGGGACCCGAAACCCAGCGGGCGCGCCCCTCGCGCCTGGAGGCTCCCGCTTTACCTGTGGCGGGGCCTATGCCCCCGAGCAGTCCCGCCGTGGTCTCCAGGCTCGCCGGGCCGCGCGCACAGTCCCGGCGCCCTGCACGCCGCTCGCGAGCCGGCAGGCCCCGGCGCCGCGGCGCTGCCTGGCCCACGTGAGCTGCGGCAGGAGTGGGCGAAACCATCTTCAGGCCTGCGGGGGTGGGGCGCCGCGGGCTATGAGCCAGGGAAGAATCCGCCAGAGGCCGCGGCTGCCTTGCTTGTGCTGCTTCTTCCTCGTGCTCCGTGCATTGTGAGTCTGTACGCTCCGGGAGGGCCTAGAGAAGCCCAGCCAGAGGGCCAGCCGCTTGTTGGCCGACGACGCCCCCCTCTCCGGAGGTCGCGTTGCCAGCGCCGCGACCCCGCCCTCCCGCGCCTGTCCTTCCCTGCGCTCCCAGCTTGTGCTGGGCGCCAGACGCGGCCCCGGCGTCCGGCTGCTCGCCCGCTGTGGCTCGTGTTCCCCGCGGTCCCAGCCTCCGCGGGCCGGGGCCGCAGCCTCCGCGGCAGGACGGGGAGGCGGGCCATGGCGTCCTGCGTGGGGAGCCGGACCCTGAGCAAGGATGATGTGAACTACAAGATGCATTTCCGGATGATCAACGAGCAGCAAGTGGAGGACATCACCATCGACTTCTTCTACCGGCCTCACACCATCACCCTGCTCAGCTTCACTATCGTCAGCCTCATGTACTTCGCTTTCACCAGGTGAGACGGGCTGGGCCGCGCCCGAGGGCGAAGGGAAGAGGCGGGGGGCGGGCGGTGTTGGGGAAGGTGGCCCGGCGTGGCTCCAGGAGTAGGCAGCTGACTGGCAGCGCGGCGCGCACACTAGCGGACCCGCCGCCCACGCAGCTCTTCCACTGCATGCCCAGCCCACCCCCCAGCCCGCGCCCCACCCTTGCCCGTCACTACCACTTTGCCCATGCAGCACCTCCGGCCGCACCAGGAACACGCGGGTCACCCAGCACGGTCACCCCCGCACCCCACCCCACCCCCACAGCACTCAGCATCACTCCACTCATCACAAGGGCCCCCTCTTGTGCGTCCCCTCCAGCCCCGGTCTCTACCCTGCACACCGGATGAATCATCCGGTACGCACCACTTTCTGCACACACCGCTCCACACAGAAAACACCCCACTACACAGCTCCTGCACGCACCACCCACAGGCCCAGGACACAACCTAGATCCCTTCCAGTGCAGTTCCTCCACTATTAAGCATTACCTGCCACGCGCAAATAATACACAGGTTAGGTGCACCCCCACGGTCTTTCTGTGCAGCCGCTTCCCATATGCCTTGCACGTCAATCATCCAACACAACCCTTCCCCCAGCCTCAAACAATACCAGCTATACCACAAACTGCCGCTCCAGACACACATCGCAGAAGACCTTTCTCATCCTGCCCAACCCAGTTCCCATCACCTCCTGTGCACGCTGCTACATAGACACCAGCCCACCGCATGTCACACAGTGTGATGTCACACACCCCTAATGTACATGCAAGGAAGAGGCTTTGTCAAGCAGTTACCAGTTACCATGTTGCCTGCTGCATGGTAAATACCTAAACCTCACAGGACATAACACAACCCTCTTAGCCTGAAAACACACACAGGTGCTCCAAGCAATTCATAACCCAACTCTGGACAGCCACAGGGTGTAACTCTGTGGCCCTCTGCCGGGGCCCATCTGGTGCAACCGAGGGAACTCGTTCCCCACTGGTTCATAATGGAACACACATGGTTTTGCTATGTCTGCATTTCTGTTTTCTGAATGAACCTCCTTAGAGAAAGGAAAGTCATGCTTACTGCACCATTATGGCTTAAAAACTAACCCAGTAGGTGGTACAGATGTACAATTATGTCAGTTACTTGTCTCCCAGCTGTTTGATCCAGCGATCAGCAGAAAATGTGTAGGGGTATTTTTTGGTGGTCACAAGCCTGAGGGAATGGTTAGTGGTAATGGGAGATATGTTAAAGGATGGTAAATGTAGTGTGACCTGTGGGACAGCATTGGATGACAAAGAATGAATTGTCCCATATACCTGCATGCACACACTTGAGTCCTTCATCTTTGCAGGAAATGGATTTCGTCCCCCATGACATTTGCTCCCTATCTCCATAATCCACTTGACTCTTGGTTCTTATTATGCAAGTGTTTCTGTGTGTGTGAATCTACCTGAAGGTATGAGGGAGAGGTAGCAATTGCTTTCTCTTTAATGACTGAGTGATATTGCAACTGGTCTAGTGAAGTGTGCAAATGCTGTGTAGCACAGTGAGACCAGACCTTCCCACACTATCTGACCACCTTCGGGAAACATGGAAATACAAGTTTCTTTTTGTACACAATGTTTTTGAAATCTAAGCATAGATTGTTTTCATAATAACACATTTTTTTCTTGAACTTTTTGAAGACCCCTGATATTTCTAACTTTGGAGAGAAATCAGGATTGTCCCTAATTATGGTGACATTACCCTCAGTTACTTGATAATGTCATTTGATTTTACTACTTAGTAGCTATGTTGCTACTTCATTTTTCTAAGCCTCAGTTTCCATATTTGTAGGAAAAATGAAAATACTAATACCTCCTTGGGTTGTCTGTTGCGAGAATTAATCTTTTTAAATGAGCTGTGCTAAACTCAGCGCATGGCAAATGTTAAGTGCTGTGGTAGTCGTGAGTTGCTCTATGGTTTCATTGTATGCCAATGCCTTCTAAATCATATTTCCTATTGAAAGACTATGTACTGTGCTCTGTAATTGAGAAAAAGAGGCATTGGGAAAATGGACATCGAATAGCACGCATGCCCGTTTCACATTAGCTTCATTTTAACTTCGTCTAATGTTTGGGTTTGCAATGATGGAATCAGTGAGGGAGATTCTTTGGAAACTAGAAAAATAATTTGGTATTGTTTTTTAAAATAGAGAAGCAAAAATGAACAATCTGTTTTAACCTTTATCTCGAGTTTTATTCTAAGCCCTTTCAAAGTAGAGCCCTCTTCCACTCTCCTAATACAGAAAGTCATTTTCTATTGGAATTTCCCTTTTATACTGTATTCTGCCAAAGCAGTTGATATATTGCAGTAGTGAGAGGATAGAAATGAATATGAATCTTAACAGTTTGTCAAGAGTAATAGAAAAATCATAATTTGAACCTCAGACTGGTCTTTCAAAAAATGATAACAATTTTATTTCTTCCACTAATTTTGTAAAGAGACAAAAATCACATTATCAAGAACCAGTTAATAACAAGTTTCTCCTTGTATGAAATCATAAGCACCATTGATAGAATTAGTACTACTGTATCTTGCTCCTTTTCTTATACTGATTTGTGACCCTTTTAAGTGGAACATTACAGTGATAGCTCTATCCTCTTCCATAAAGATTGAAAGTAATGACTTCTTTAATGAGAATTATTCATTTTATGCTCATTCATAATCATCTCCATCCATTACCGTGTACTTGTTTTATAAGGATTTTAGTTGAGTAACTGTTCAGTGTATTTCTTTCAGGAAAACTTTAAAATACTTGTATGGCTTCAAGTTTGTTTAGCAAATCCAGATGTCTGAGAGAACAGAGAATGAGTCCTTTTGGGTTGTCATATTCCCAGTATGTAAGAAACAGAACTTGAGTAATGTCCCATATGCAGACAGCCAGCAAGAATTTAGGATTGTGAGGATTGGACACCTTGCACTGAAGTCTGAGACAAGTTTGGATTTGTCAAGTAGTTCTTTTGTTAGCAAGTAGGCCAACTCACTGTTAAGCCATAGCTGTAAAACTCCCCTTCCCTATCACCATAGTTTAAGCCAGATGCTCCCTAATCATTTTCCCAAGATTTGAGGAAACTCATTTTGCCTAATTTTTTTAAAGTAGATGCTTTGGCCTGTCTTGGAAGTTTGTGCAGGGAAGTGGGCCAAGGGAAGCCTTCATCTCAAGCTCAGGGTGTGACAGTTCCTGCAGTGCCCTCCTGTTGACTCTGCTGCCAGAGGATGGTAAATGTGGAAATATTGGATGGCATTAACTTAAAAAAACTTGAGCTTTAGATTTAAAATCTGTTAAATCACATTCATGGAGGCCTACCTGTCCTGAAGAAGCACCTGCATTACGTGGTGGTGCCTGTTCTAGCACTTGTCCAGCAAAAAACCTAGAGAAGAGTGCTTTCCTGCAGGTCGCCATACCTACGTGGTTGTCAGTTTATCTACACTGGCTTTCTTCTTGATAGGGCACTAAGGAGACAGGTGGGACAGGGAAATGGACAGCTTTTGATTTAGTTATTCTTACTTATTTGTTAACAATGGTTTTAACTGCATTTCCTTATTGGGTTTGGAACTCCAGTTCTTCATATCACTGGGCCATACTTCTGGCCTTTCGTGTAGCTTGGCTCTTGGCTATGTGCCAGCCTTCCCTGTCCTTTCTCTTCCTACCACTTAAGTTCCCATTAGCAAACATCTCCTGATGCTGCTGATTCAGTTGCCTTGGTCCTATTTCCTTATGTGCATCGTGTTTCTGCTTTCCCAATAACAGAAGCCCTGGATGTCCTTGTTCCCTGACATCAACAATATCAAGCATCTAACATTTCTCCTCCCCACTTACTATTGGAATCATATTTTTATTAAATTTATTTTATTTTATTTTTTTTTTGACAGGCAGAGTGGACAGTGAGAGAGAGAGAGACAGAGAGAAAGGTCTTCCTTTGCCGTTGGTTCACCCTCCAATGGCCGCCGCTGCAGCCGGCGCACCGCGCTGATCCGATGGCAGGAGCCAGGAGCCAGGTGCTTTTCCTGGTCTCCCATGGGGTGCAGGGCCCAAGCACCTGGGCCATCCTCCACTGCACTCCCTGGCCATAGCAGAGAACTGGCCTGGAAGAGGGGCAACCGGGACAGAATCCGGCGCCCCGACCGGGACTAGAACCCGGTGTGCCGGCGCCGCAAGGTGGAGGATTAGCCTATTGAGCCACGGCGCCGGCTGGAATCATATTTTTATTAAATTTAAATAATCATCTTGTATACCTCTTCTTATACTAATTTCTAGTGTTTTGTATCTCTAATAAGATTATAAATCTACTAAAGGGTGAAACATGCCAGGTATTTCTTTGGGATCTTCTTAGTGAATAGGCACTTTATTTATTTGGGTTCAATTGTGCCTTAAAGTCCCAAAGAGATTTTATAACTAGGAATTGCTGTCTCTCAGATGCCTCTGTAGTATGTAGCCTTAATTCAGGTTGCTTTGTTTTAAATAATTGTGTTTTGCAGTCTAGGTAAAACTCTGTCACCAGACATCACATCATTTCTCCTGTGATATAATCCATTTGCCCCAGATTTCTGTAGGGAAGTTAACAGTTTTTCAGTCTCAGCTAATTCAGAAAGCAGGACTAGTCCAGGGAGCCTTGGCTTCTTTCTTAGCCCCGGAGTCTCTGTTCGTTCAATCCAACAGTGCCTGTTCCACATAGCCTAGGTCTCTGACATCCCGGAGTTCACCTCCTGGTTTCTCTTCAACAGGTCTCCTTGAGTACTGATTGCTTTCAGGGCTGTTCTCCTCTTTGCTTTCCCAAGCCTTAGCCTGGCTCACTTCATGTAGAAGATCTGGATTGAGATGTAAGCTCTTGACTTTGGCCTTGCCCACCGCGAGCTGTTGCAGGCACTTGGGAAGTGCACCAGTGGTTGGGGATAGCATACTTCCCAGCTCCCTGCAGTCTGCCCCTCACTGCTGCCCTCATGATCTTTAGGACAAAACAGTGATCCCATCTGGCCTCTGCTTGGGGGCACTCCCTGGCTGCGCACCCTTTGGAGGAAGGAGCTGTCTGGGCTCTAAAGTGTTTTCCATAGAGCAGACTACTTCTCCAGCTTTTCTCCTCCCCCACGTATCCACAGCTCACCCAGCAGCCCCAGCCAGCCCTTGACCCAGCACCCAGAGCTGTTGTCTCTGTGACTGGAACGCACCCTCCAGGGCCTCCTGTGCGCCCACAAACCCAGGGCATCCTTCACAATCCGTGTGGATCGTGCCCCTCCCAGACGGCTTTCTTGATGTGCCACGCAGTATGGAGGGAGAAATGTTTCCATGCTTTCACATACCTTTTACTGTCGTTTCTCTCACAAGTCAGCTCCTTGTGGCCTGATACCTTACCCATGCCAGGAAGGTACCCAGTGAACACTGAATAAATGGAATTAAGAAATCATTTATCCTGGAAGGACTTTCAGAGGTATCGCTCCTCTCCTCTCCTCTTTTAGTTGCTACCCGGCTGATCTCCTTGACAAGAATTATACCTACTATTACATGGAATGGGTGTGGTATGAAAGATAATACCGACGCTAGTTAACATCTGTCTACGGGTAACCCAGGATTAAGTTTCCACTGGGAAAGAGGATTCTTAACAGTGACTGGTCTCCTAAACCCCACCTTATATGTCTCTATTTCAGGGGCCCGTATTAAAAGTAATGAAGGAGAAGATGGGAGGGGGAGGGACAGTTAACCTAGAAGCTGAGGTATTGTGATGAAGGCTAGATATCCCTGTCTGCCTGGCCCAAGGGAGAAAGCCTTAGTGAAAAATGGAGCGCAGGTAGATGGAGTTTGCCTTGGTTTCCTGGAATTGCCACAGCTGTAGTCAGATATTAAACCAGCACAGAATTTCCCTGCAGCCTTTGTGTGTGGTTTTTTTTTTTTTTTTTTTTTTTTTTTTTTTTATTTAAACTCAGGGCTTTGCTTAACTTTTACTGCTTTTTAGGACATGGTCTCTTTGGATAGTTCCCCTTACTAGTTGAAGCAGTGTTCCACAGAAGGAGTTCAGAGTCTGAAAAGTTGATTGGGCTTTTTGCTACTTGCTGCTGGTCTCAATAGGCCTTCTTAGCTAACCCTCTACAGGGGGACAGGAAAGTCGCTGTCAGTGGATCCTATGACTCCTCATCCCCTCAGTGGAGCCTCCTGGCCACTCTGCTCTATCATCTTGCTCCTTCCCACCACCCAGTACACTGAGGATGCCTACCTGTGCCCAGCACGGTGTTGGCCACCAAAGGTGCCTTCGGGGAACGTGTGTCCTGGCGAGCTGAAACTACAGTCTTAGTTTAAGCTGCACGTTCAGTATCTTGACTGTGGTCTGAGCTATTCTGGCACAGGTGTACCTCCGGGGGTTAGCAGAGAGGGAAGAGGACTTAGCCTCCTTCTGCCTGTATGTCTGTGTCATTATTGGCGAATGTGGCAACCTTGGCTGGAATCAGCATTCCACAGATGCTGGCACTGGCTTCACTCTGCCTGGATGTGTGTAACTGGGCGAGCCAGACCAAGAGCTTCGTTTTCATCCTTGAAACAAAGGTAACGCTCACCTTGTCTGTCCCCACAGAACCCTGGAACAGTTCAAAGACTAGCTGTGCAAGTTCTTTGCAAGTTCAGAGCACTAAAGACTTGGGTGCTTTCTTGTTAGTAGCTGCAGTAGACACAGGAAATAGCCCGGAAAAGCTAAAAGCCTTTTCTTTTCTTTTTCTATCTTTTTGTTGTTGTTGTTTTTGTCAGAAAGCAAAGTTTTAGTTGGCCAAAAATCTTGAGGCCAGGAAAAGTTGAGATGAGGACTAGACAGCCCCATCCACAAGTCATGATCTTCCCTGAGAAGTGAGAACCACACAGTATCCTGGCAGAGCCGGAGGAGACTGGGACAACCCCAGCAAAGGGCCAGTCACATGCAGACACCTGGAGTAGGGCTTTTTTTTTTTTTTTTTGGCTTCTCAGGCTAATGAGAAACAATTCTTATAGATGAAGAATATCTTTCTGGGGCAGGCATTTGGCACAGCTGGTAGAGTTCTACATGGGAGGCCCTTATCCTGAATCAGAGTGCCTGGGTGTGAGTGCCTAGGTGCCAGCTTCCTGCTAATACCTGCCCTGGAAACAGCGGTGATGACTCAGGTATGTGTATCCCTGCCCACCCATGTGGGAGATCTGGATTGAGATGCAAGCTCTTGGCCTTGGCCTTGGCCTTGCCCAGCACCAGCTGTTATGGGTATTTGGGAAGTGAACCAGTAGATGGGAGATCTGTCTCTCTCTCCCTCCCTCCCTCCCTCCCTCCCTCCCTCTGTGTGTGTGTGTGTGTGTGTGCATGGATTATTGGAGTTTGGAGAGAACGGACTCACAGCAGCCCTTACCAGGACTCAACCTGAGTTGTGCTCAGGTTGTTTTGAGTTCAACAAGTATTGTCTGTCACACTTTGTTTTTCTGTGCACTCACCACTTATAAGAGGTTTCTGTGTGCCAAGGCTACATACTCTAGGCTCAGAGAACGCATCTAGAATGTGAAGCTGAGGCCTAGAAAGTCCGATAACTCAGATTTCCTCGTAAGCTTTACCAGCCCACCCCACAATCTTTTACTGCTGGAGTTTGGTCTTCCTGTACTGTATATTTTCAATTTAGCTAAAGACCTCACTGTCCATCTAGGATAGATTTTGTTTTCTAATTAAGCACATGGAAAACTGCTGAATTTTTGGATCCTCAGCTATTTTTTTCAGATTTTCTACCAGACCTTTTTTTCCATCTGATAGTAGACCATCCGTTTGAACCCCTCTTTCTAATACAGTTGCTTGGAATTTAAAAAATTGCAATTTTATTGTTGCAGCGGGTTAAGCCACAGCTTAGGTCTCCTGCATCCTATATTGGGAGTGCCAATTCAAACCCTGGCTACTTCAGTCCCAACTTCCTGCTAACACATCTTGGGAGTCACGGATAATGGCTCAAGTGCTTGTGCCCCTGCCACCCATGTGGGAGACCCAGATGGAGCTCTGGGCCTCTAGTTTTGGCCTGGCCATTTGGGAGAGTGAGGCAATGGATAAAAGGTGTTTCTCCCACTCTCGCGCTTTCACTGTGCCTTTCAAGTAGATAAAAATAAACATTTTTCAAAAGAAATTCAGTGCTATATTTAAGCATTTTGATTTTAAATAGACTGATTTGGTAATTTACCATAGCTAGTCAATAAATAAAATAGTAATTAATTTTTTAAAAAGAGTGACATATTTATATTGCTTGAAATCCAGTATATACCAAAGGGGTGTGTGGTGAAAAGTCTCCCTGCCACACTCTCGCCAATCCCTCATTTCTCCTTTTTGGAGATATCTAGTGTCATCATTTGGTAATAGATTTCCAGAGACATTCTTTGCAGCATAAATTACAGCTTACAAGAGGGTACTTTTAAAAGTCTATGGAAAATTGAATTAAATGATGTTTATTTTGATGCAAAAATTTTTGGAATTCATGCGTTTAAGGGGTCTTAAAAAGATAATGGAAATGTGTTTTATGGAAAAATAGTGAATTTCAAAAATTTTTACACCAAATAAATTTATTTTTAAATTCTGTTTTCCATGAACTTTTTATGTGCCTTTTGTATGTCCATACATATCCTCGCTTGTATGCAAATTGTTGCTTATTATAGCCACTGTTGTACAATTTCCTTGATTTCTTCATATCTCTGAAGTTATTCTGAATCAGTTAATTCATGAAAAGTTCCTTCATTCTTTTTATGGTTGCTTTGTTTTCCCTTGTGAGACTGGACTATAATTCATTTTTTAAGTTTTATTGTAGTGCTTATTTACTTATTTTCACCTACTTAAAATGCAGAGCAACAGAGTTAGAGATCTTCTATCTGATGGTTGGCTCCCTGCATGTCTGTATTGGCCAGGACTGGGCCAGGTTGAAACCAGGAGCCTAGAATTCCATCTGGGTCTCCCACATGGGTGGCAGGGGCCAAAGTACTTGAGCCATCATATGCTGCCTCCCAAGATGCATTAGCAGGAAGCTGGATTGGAAGCAGAGGTGTCAGGACTCAAACCAGCACTCTGATATGGAATGTGGGGGCCCCAAATGGCAGTTTAGCCCATTGTACCATCACACCTGCCAAGACCATAATTTAATCAATCAATCCCTTTTTGGTGAGCATTTACTTGTTTTCAGTCTTTTACACGCACGTAATGCTGCAGTGAGCAACTTGGTGCATGTGTCATTTTTGCATAAGTTAAGAGTAGATCTGAAAGACACATTCCCAGAAGTGGGAGTCTGAGTCACAGGGCATGTCCATTTGTGCACTTAATATATTGCCAAATTGCCCTTCATAAAGGTGGTTTAAATTTATACTACACCAGCAAAGTAGTGTATCCTGGAGGAGCTTGTTCTATAATGGATAAAACCAGCTGGATCAAAGAAAGTAGTGTTTAGATTTCCACAGCAGTTCAGTCATTACATTGTACCTTTGTCGTACCTTTGTCAATAAGGTGGATTTACACAATGGTCTCACTTAGTTATTTTGTTTATCTCTTACCAGGAGTGAGGTTGAGCATCTTTTCATATCTCTGAGAGCAGTTGGATTTCCTGTTCTTTAAACAGTCTCTTCTCCTCTGCCTGTATTTATGTTTTCCACATACACCTGTTGTTCCTCCTGTTAATTGACATTGGAGGAAATGCCTTTGTGCATTAGAATTTATAGTGTTGCAAATACTTTTTTCTGAGTTTATCACTTTTCCTTTGGTTTCCTTACTGATTTCTTTACCATGCAAATGTATTGAGCTTTTCCCTTGTGACTTTTAGATTTTGCGTCTAAACTTGAGCAAGTTTTCTCCCCCATTGAACTCATTGGCATTTTGTTTGTTTGTTTGCTTTTTAATTCTCCCTCCCATTCTCCTAGTAATTTCTCTTTTTTAAACCTTTAACTCTTTGAGTCATCCAGGATATGTTTTGGTGTAAAGTGTGGGTTCTGGACTGATCCTTCTGTTTCCACACAGTATGTATTAATTTTAGCCTTGCTTTCAATTTGTGCCTTCCATATTGTGTGCCTTATTAAAGTCGCTTGTAACCAGGCTTTGCCTCTAGCATGAGTCAGACTGATTGAGCCTGTCTTGAAGTGACATCATCTTTTCATGAGGCAGCTTGGCACTGGGGAAGGCTCCTCATTATCAGGGTCTAGCTGACCTGATTTTGAATGCCATCTGCAGCCTCTTTACCTGCAACCTCTTAACCCATGCAGCCTGGGGCAAGTTACTGAACCTTTATACATCTTTGTAACCCCACATGGCAGATAATACCCTATAGGGTACATTTTTTTGTGACAGAGATAATGTTAACTGCCTGTTGGGTACCTGGCACATGGTGGATACTTGATAAGCAGGAGCTATTATTATTGTCCCCGTCATTACCAGTATCAGAAGGGTGATGTTGGTCTCCCCTGAGGACGGTGTGTTCCCCCACATGCAGCCATTCTTCTGTTTCTGGTGTTCCTGGAAACCGAATGTGGGACTTCCCTGCCTGAGCCAAACTCCATTGAAGGGACCTGGCCAGGATCAGGCTGGCATTTTTAGGGCCATGTTCATAACCTCTGGGCAAACATTCAGTTCTTAGGTGTCTATTGAAATAGAATTGCCCTTGGCTGGAAGTCTGCCTGATTCTGTAGGGTTTTTTTTTTTTTTTTTTTTAAAGATTTTGTTTCTTTGAAAGGCTGAATTACAGAGAAAGGGAGAGACACAGAAAGAAGGGGCAAATGATCTTTTTTTTTGGTAAGATTTATTTTTTTTAAAGATTTATTTATTTATTTGAAGTCAGAATTACACAGAGAGAGGAGAGGGAGTGAGAGAGAGAGAGAGCGCTTCCATCCAATGGTTCACTTCTCAATTGGCTGCAGTGGCTGGAGCTGTGCTGATCCGAAGCCAGGAGCCGGGAGCTTCTTCCAGGTCTCCCACGCAGGTGCAGGGGCCCAAGGACTTGGGCCATCTTCTACTGCTTTCCCAGGCCATAGTAGAGAGCTGGATTGGAAGAGGAGCAGTCAGATCTCGAATTGGCACCCATATGGGATGGTGGCCAGGGTGTTAACCCGCTGCGCAATGCGCCGGCTCTATTTTATTTCTTTGAAAGTTAGAACAACAGAAAGAGAGGGATAAACAGAGACAAAGAGATCTTCCATCTGTTGGTTCACTACCCAGATGGCCACAATGGTAGGACTGGGTCAGGCCAAAGCCAGGAGCCTGGAACTCCATCCTGGTCTCCCACATGGGTGCAGGGGTCCAAGTACTTTGGCTGTCTTCCACTGTTTTCCCAGGTGCATTACCAGGAAGTTGGATCAAAAGTGGAACAGCCAGGACTCAAATCTGTGCTCATATGGGATGCCGGCATCCTAGGCAGCACCTTAACCCACTGTGCCACAATGCATGCTCCTTGTGGTTTGGTTTTGTAATGTGGTCTATGAAGTTAACAGCATTGGTTTGTAGTGGTATTTGGTGGTATAATGATGCTAGAAACATTGTATGCTCTCTCTTCTCAGAGCCTTTATTCAGTCCTGTTACAGTCTGGAAATTACTTAATTGGGTGAAGCAATTTAGCTGCCTAAGCAGATTTAAACCAACACCCTAGGATGTAGTCCTGTCCTAGGTAACTCGGTCTTGTCTCATTCCATGCCTCTTCACGTGATTTGATGCTCTAGACTTTTTTTCCCTACATAAGCTCGGTTTATTCTAAGATTTTTTAAAATCTCTTTTTCTTCAGTAGTAATTAATATTTGTGTTTTGAGGGGCTGGTGTTATGGTATAGTGGATTAAGCCACCATCTGCACTGCCGGCATCCCATATGGGTGCCAGTTCAAGTCCTGGCTGCTCCACTTCCAATCCAACTCCCTGCTAATGTGCTTGGGAAAGCAGCGGGGGATGGCCCAGGTGCTTGAGTCCCTGCACCCACGTGGGAGACCCAGACTGAGTACCAGGCTTCTGGTATCAGCCTGGCCCAGCCCTGGCTGTCACAGCCCTTTGGGGAGTGAACCAGCAGATGGAAAATCTCTCAGTGTATATCCCGCCTCTCTCTGTAACTCTGCCTTTCAAATAAAATAAATCTTTTAAAAAATATATTTGTGTTTAGAAATTCTTTCACTGCAGTCTTTCCAGAGATAAATAATAGCCTCTTGTGGCCGGTGCCGCGGCTCACTAGGCTAATCCTCTGCCTTGCGGCGCCGGCACACTGGGTTCTAGTCCTGATCAGAGCACCAGATTCTGTCCCAGTTGCTCCTCTTCCAGTCCAGCTCTCTGCTGTGGCCCTGGAAGGCAGAGGAGGATGGCTCAAGTGCTTGGGCCCTGTGCCCGCATGGGAGACCAGGAGGAAGCTCCTGGCTCCTGGCTTTGGATCAACGCAGTGTGTCGGCTGCAGCGCACCAGTCGCAGTGGCCATTGGGTGCTAAACCAACAGAAAAGGAAGACCTTTCTCTCTGTCTCTCTCGCTGTCCACTCTGCCTGTCCAAAAAAAAAAAAAAAAAAGCCTCTTGTATTAATTTTAAATTCATTGCTACTAGTCTCTTTATATCTAAAATATTTTCTTCTATTCTGTTCCATAACACGTTTTCTGTCTGCCTATCCTATGTTTTTTAAAACACTGAACTTCCCTCTCGGCTTCTCAATAATTATCAATAATTCAGAAAGTTTTCTTGCTGTCTTATATTTCTGTTTTGCTCTCTTTTGTTTCTCTTGAGCCCTG